>NW_027039675.1:80000-86253 GCF_034236695.1 Oncorhynchus nerka | reverse complement strand
ACAAAGTAGAATCGCAATTCAACTGCTCAGACACAAGAGGTATGTGGCAGGGTCTACAGTCAATCACGGATTACAAAAAGAAAACCAGCCCAGTCACGGACCAGGATGTCTTGCTCCCAGTAGACTAACTAACTTTTTTGCCCGCTTTGAGGACAATACAGTGCCACTGACACGGCCCGCAACTAAAACATGTGGACTCTCCTTCACTGCAGCCGACGTGAGGAAAACATTTAAACGTGTCAACCCTCGCAAGGCTGCAGGCCCAGACGGCATCCCCAGCCGGGCAGACCAGCTGGCTGGTGTGTTTACGGGCATATTCAATCAATCCCTATCCCAGTCTGTTGTTCCCACATGCTTCAAGAGGGCCACCATTGTTCCTGTTCCCAAGAAAGCTAAGGTAACTGAGCTAAACGACTACCGCCCCGTAGCACTCACTTCCGTCATCATGAAGTGCTTTGAGAGACTAGTCAAGGACCATATCACCTCCACCCTACCTGACACCCTAGACCCACTCCAATTTGCTTACCGCCCAAATAGGTCCACAGACGATGCAATCTCAACCACACTGCACACTGCCCTAACCCATCTGGACAAGAGGAATACCTACGTGAGAATGCTGTTCATCGACTACAGCTCGGCATTTAACACCATAGTGCCCTCCAAGCTCGTCATCAAGCTCGAGACCCTGGGTCTCAACCCCGCCCTGTGCAACTGGGTACTGGACTTCCTAATGGGCCGCCCCCAGGTGGTGAGGGTAGGCAACAACATCTCCACCCCGCTGATCCTCAACACTGGGGCCCCACAAGGGTGCGTTCTGAGCCCTCTCCTGTACTCCCTGTTCACCCACGACTGCGTGGCCACGCACGCCTCCAACTCAATCATCAAGTTTGCGGACGACACAACAGTGGTAGGCTTGATTACCAACAAAGATGAGACGGCCTACAGGGAGGAGGTGAGGGCCCTCGGAGTGTGGTGTCAGGAAAATAACCTCACACTCAACGTCAACAAAACTAAGGAGATGATTGTGGACTTCAGGAAACAGCAGAGGGAACACCCCCCTATCCACATCGATGGAACAGTAGTGGAGAGGGTAGTAAGTTTTAAGTTCCTCGGCGTACACATCACAGACAAACTGAATTGGTCCACCCACACAGACAGCATCGTGAAGAAGGTGCTTCAAAAGCACTCACAAACTTCTACAGATGCACAATCGAGAGCATCCTGTCGGGCTGTATCACCGCCTGGTACGGCAACTGCTCCGCCCACAACCGTAAGGCTCTCCAGAGGGTAGTGAGGTCTGCACAACGCATCACCGGGGGCAAACTACCTGCCCTCCAGGACACCTACACCACCCGATGTCACAGGAAGGCCATAAAGATCATCAAGGACAGCAACCACCCGAGCCACTGCCTGTTCACCCCGCTATCATCCAGAAGGCGAGGTCAGTACAGGTGCATCAAAGCTGGGACCGAGAGACTGAAAAACAGCTTCTATCTCAAGGCCATCAGACTGTTAAACAGCCACCACTAACATTGAGTCAACTCCAGCCACTTTAATAATGGGAATTGATGGGAAATGAATATATCACTAGCCACTTTAAACAATGCTACCTAATATAATGTTCCCTACATTATTCATCTCATATGTATACGTATATACTGTACTCTATATCATCTACTGCATCCTTATTTAATACATGTATCACTAGCCACTTTAACTATGCCACTTTGTTTACATACTCATCTCATATGTATATACTGCACTCAATACCATCTACTGTATCTTGCCTATGCCACTCTGTACCATCACTCATTCATATATCTTTATGTACATATTCTTTATCCCCTTCCACTTGTGTCTATAAGGTAGTAGTTTTGGAATTGTTAGCTAGATTACTTGTTGGTTATTACTGCATTGTTGGAACTAGACGCACAAGCATTTCGCTACACTCGCACTAACATCTGCTAACCATGTGTATGTGACAAATACAATTTGATTTGATTTGATTTGGATTATTAATTCATTTAGAATTATATAGATATTAGATATTCCCACAGATCCTAATGGAAAATGCCCTTTAGATATTAATAGAGTCCTCCAATCCTCTAAATGTAAGGAAAATGCCCCTTAGATATTAATATATTAATATAGTCTAATACAGTCTCTACGGGGGTGCAACAGAGTTCAATTCTTGGACCGACTCTCTTCTCTGTATACATCAATGATGTCTCTCTTGCTGCTGGTGATTCTCTGATCCATTCTACGCAGACGACACCATTCTGAATACTTCTGGCCCTTCTTTGGACACTGTGTTAACTAACCTCCAGAAGAGCTTCAATGCCATACAACTCTCCTTCCGTGACCTCTTACTGCTCTTAAAATGCAAGTTTAAACTAAGTGCATGCTCTTCAAACGATCGCTGCCCGCACCTGCCCTCCCGTCCAGCATCAATACTCTGGACACTTCTGACTTAGAATATGTGGACAACTACAAATACCTAGGTGTCTGGTTAGAATGTAAACTCTCCTTCCGTACTCACATTAAGCATCTCCAATCCAAAATTAAATCTAGAATCTGCTTTCTATTTTGCTCATCCTGCCAAACATACCCTCGTAAAACTGACCATCCTACCGGTCCTTGACTTTGGCGATGTCCTCCAATACTCTACTCAGCAAATTGGATGCAGGCTATCATAGTGCCATCCGTTTTGTCACCAAAGCCCCATATACTACCCACCACTGTGACCTGTATGCTCTCGTTGGCTGGCTCTCGCTTCATACTTGTCACCAAACCCACTGGCTCCAGGTCATCTATAAGTCTTTGCTAGGTAAAGCCCCACCTTATCTCAGCTCACTGGTCACCATAGCAGCACCCACCTGTAGCACACACTCCAGCAGGTATATTTCACTGGTCACCCCTTAAGCCAATTCCTCCTTTGGCCAACCTTTCCTTCCAGTTCTCTGCTGCCAATGACTGGAACGAACTACAAAAATCACTGAAGCTGGAGACTCATATCTCCGTCACTAACTTTAAGCATCAGCTGTTAGAGCAGCTCACAGATCATTGCACCTGCACATAGCCCATCTGTATATAGCCCATCCAACTACCTCATCCCCATATTGTTATTTCTGTTTTGCTTCTTTGCACATGTAACGGATGTGAAATGGCTAGCTAGTTAGCGGTAGTGCGCGCTAAATAGTGTTTCAATCGGTGACGTCACTTGCTCTGAGACCTTGAAGTAGTGGTTCCCCTTGCTCTGCGGTCTAACGTTATACTGTTACACACACTAGTATTTTTTATTTTTTTACCTTTATTTAACTAGGCAGGTCAGTTAAGAACAAGTCTTATTTTCAATGACGGCCTAGGAACAGTGGGTTAACTGCCTGTTCAGGGGCAGAACAACATATTTTGTTTTGATTACTAGTCCAACGCTTTAACCACTAGGCTACCCTGCCGCCCCAGTATCTCAACTTGCACATCTATCACTCCAGTGTTTAATTGCTAAACTGTAATTACTTCACCACTACGTCCTATTTATTGCCATACCTCCCTAATCTTACATAATTTGCACACACTGTAAATAGATGTGTTTCTATTGTGTTATTGACTGTTTGTTTATTCCATGTGTAACTCTGTGTTGTTGTTTTTGTTGCACTGCTTTGCTTTATCTTGGCCAGGTCAAAGTTTTAAATGAAAACTTGTTCTCAACTGGCCTACCAGGTTAAATAAAGGTGAAATAAAAAAAATGAAAAACTAAAAAGTTAGAAGCAAAAGCCTACAACTATTTTAGCACCATTTTGAGCTGCTCTGAGACAAGCATGGGGACTCTGACGAGCATGGGGACTCTGACAAGCATGGGGACTCTTCAACCCCGTTGGGGATTTGGACCCCAGGCCTCTTGTCCTCATGACACATGGATTCTTTAGCTATATACCTGCTGACCGCCACGTTGTACAGTGCCATATTTTCCTTTCCATCCTAACAGAAACCCAGAGGGTTTTTCATTTTTCATGGAATAGAAACACCATCTGGATAAGAGCGTCTGCTAAATGACTTAAATGTAAATGTAATCATATTAATTAAATTAATTAATCAAGTACCAGTCGAACATCTGTATTTTTACTATTTCCTATATTGTAGAATAATAGTGAAGACATCACAACTATGAAATACAACAGGTCTCTCACGTGTCCCGCATTCTGTATGGCCTGCTCTGCCTTATAGACATGGCCTGCTCTGCCTTATATAAGGAATTAGGCACTTTCCCATGTTTACTACAGTATGTATTGTAGACTGCACAGTAGCCTAAAAAACAAATACACATTTCGTTAAAAGAATTATGATAAAAAATATTGTTTCAAAATGCTGATGGTTGTTTTAGTTATGGATCCATAACAAATTACTACGGGAATAAACATGACTGATTTACAGAAATATTGGAACAAAGTTGTCTAATGAAGGCAAACAATGTAGAATCCTCCTGTAACAGTTTTGTAACTAGTTTATACTAGCAACTGAGACTGAGGAGCTGGCTGTTTACAATGGGCACCTTTTTATCCAAGCTACTCAATACTGCCCCCTGCAGCCATAAAAAAAGTTAATACAAAAAAGGTTTTAAAGTCTCTGGTAATTCCAATAGGGAATACTATAAAACGCTTCTCAAAGATGCCCTCTGGTGGTCAAACAAGAAATAACTTACCGTAACAGAAAAAATGGCTGACAATTTAATGACGTGCCACAGAATGCTCCAGCAGCATGCAAGGTGTGCCACAGTATGACACAACTTTTAATGGAGGAACCACTGTAGGGAACAGGGTGCCATTTAGGAGTCAGATCAGGTCAACACCACTGCTCTCCTTTAGAAGGATCAACTACAAAGGACTCAGTCCCAAGACAATAAAAGGTCATAAAACTGATGATCAAATAGTCTCTTTTGTTTAGATGAGATCTTGATCTTTGTTGAACATTCTGTTCTGATGGGAGCTGTCTGACACTGCTGAGTCTGGGAGACAAAAGGTGACTTATTGCTACACTGAATAAACATCTACAACATGCCTTCTGCTAATTATCTACACACACTGACAGTAGCTTGTGATGTTGTTATTCCCAAAGGGGAACAACAGGTGATCTGACATCGATGGGTGATAAGAATTGGCATGGAAGCTACCAGGAGACAGGCCAGCACATCAGGAGATGTGGAGGAGGCCGTAGGAGGGCAACAACCCAGCAGCAGGACCGCTACCTCCACCTTTGTGCAAGGAGGAGCAGGAGGAGCACTGCCAGAGCCCTGAAAAATGACCTCCAGCAGGCCACAAATGTGCATATGTCTGCTCAAACGGTCAGAAACAGACTCCATGAGGGTGGGATGAGGGCCCGACATCCAAAGGTGGGGGTTGTGCTTACAGCCCAACACCGTGCAGGACGTTTGGCCATCTTCCATTCCTCGCAAAATGTTTAGAAAAGGGTGTTGCGCAGCAACTCACTGCCTTCCTGAAGACCAACAGATGAAAAAAGGTTCAGTCACTGAGCACATCATAGCACTGAGACTGCAGTTGTGAAGGTGGTAAAACGTTTTAATGGCATCAGACCATCCTCAGCATGTCCCGGTTTGACGGTGGGTGCAGTCATGGTGTGGGGTGGCATTTTTTGGGAGTGGAAACCCACAGCCCTCCATTTCTGACCTGGTTTAGCCTGACTGAAAAATTAGTTTGTCTCTGTAGATGGTTTGATCCTCAGATTCATCCCTTTGAGACCAAGATTGCTACTGCGGTTGGCCTGGGTTCCTCCTAAAGCAAGTCAATGCTAGACCTCATGTGGCTAAACACGGTGTGTCAGCAGTTCCTGCAAGAGGAAGGCAAATTGATGCATATTACTCCAGTTCTCCAGACCTGAATCCTGTTAAGGCTAGGGCTCCAGATCATGTTGGGAGGAGATCCCCAGGAGACTGCTCCATCCAGCATTACATGGGCTTGCTCCACAGACTTTCAGGATTTGGTCCTGCGGATGCTTTAGTACGCAGGTCTGGGAGGAGGCCTCCTTTCTCCGGAATTTATCCGCAAACAGCTCATCAGGAGCATGCCCAGAGCGTTTTATGGAAGGTCTGCCTATCCATGTGGAGGCCACACAGATTCAGTCTCATTTTGACTCATTTTGAAGGACTCATCTCTAAAAGTTGGGTCATATGACTATAGTGTGATTTTCCAGGAATTTAAGGTGAACAGAAAGGCACTCCAAATCCAGACCTCCATTGTTG
>NW_027039675.1:55000-70000 GCF_034236695.1 Oncorhynchus nerka | reverse complement strand
CTCCTTTATGCTATATCTCTGTTACTATATCATCTCTCCTTTATTCTATATCTCTGCTACTATATCATCTCTCCTTTATTCTATATCTCTGTTACTATATCATCTCTCCTTTATTCTATATCTCTGTTACTATATCATCTCTCCTTTATTCTATATCTGTTACTATATCATATCTCCTTTATTCTATATCATCTCTCCTTTATTCTATATATCTGTTACTATATCATCTCTCCTTTAATCTATATCTGTTACTATATCATATCTCCTTTATTCTATATCATCTCTCCTTTATTCTATATCTCTGTTACTATATCATCTCTCCTTTATTCTATATCTCTGTTACTATATCATATCTCCTTTATTCTATATCATCTCTCCTTTATTCTATATCTCTGCTACTATATCATCTCTCCTTTATTCTATATCTCTGTTACTATATCATATCTCCTTTATTCTATATCATCTCTCCTTTATTCTATATATCTGTTACTATATCATCTCTCCTTTAATCTATATCTGTTACTATATCATATCTCCTTTATTCTATATCATCTCTCCTTTATTCTATATCTCTGTTACTATATCATCTCTCCTTTATTCTATATCTCTGTTACTATATCATCTCTCCTTTAATCTCTGTTACTATATCATCTCTCCTTTATTCTATATCTGTTACTATATCATCTCTCCTTTATTCTATATCTGTTACTATATCATATCTCCTTTATTCTATATCTCTGTTACTATATCATCTCTCCTTTATTCTATATCTCTGTTACTATATCATCTCTCCTTTATGCTATATCTCTGTTACTATATCATCTCTCCTTTATTCTATATCTCTGTTACTATATCATCTCTCCTTTATTCTATATCTCTGTTACTATATCATCTCTCCTTTATTCTATATCTCTGTTACTATATCATCTCTCCTTTATGCTATATCTCTGTTACTATATCATCTCTCCTTTATTCTATATATCTGTTGCTATATCATCTCTCCTTTATTCTATATCTGTTACTATATCATCTCTCCTTTATTCTATATCTCTGTTACTATATCATCTCTCCTTTATTCTATATCTCTGTTACTATATCATCTCTCATTTATTCTATATCTCTGTTACTATATCATCTCTCCTTTATTCTATATCTCTGTTACTATATCATCTCTCCTTTATTCTATATCTCTGTTACTATATCATCTCTGCTTTATTCTATATCTCTGTTACTATATCATCTCTCCTTTATTCTATATCTCTGCTACTATATCATCTCTCCTTTATTCTATATCTCTGTTACTATATCATCTCTCCTTTATTCTATATCTCTGTTACTATATCATCTCTCCTTTATTCTATATCTCTGTTACTATATCATCTCTCCTTTATTCTATATCTCTGTTACTATATCATCTCTCCTTTAATCTCTGTTACTATATCATCTCTCCTTTATTCTATATCTGTTACTATATCATCTCTCCTTTATTCTATATCTGTTACTATATCATCTCTCCTTTATTCTATATCTCTGTTACTATATCATCTCTCCTTTATTCTATATCTCTGTTACTATATCATCTCTCCTTTATGCTATATCTCTGTTACTATATCATCTCTCCTTTATTCTATATATCTGTTGCTATATCATCTCTCCTTTATTCTATATCTGTTACTATATCATCTCTCCTTTATTCTATATCTCTGTTACTATATCATCTCTCCTTTATTCTATATCTCTGTTACTATATCATCTCTCATTTATGCTATATCTCTGTTCCTATATCATCTCTCCTTTATTCTATATCTCTGTTACTATATCATCTCTCCTTTATTCTATATCTCTGTTACTATATCATCTCTCCTTTATTCTATATCTCTGTTACTATATCATCTCTGCTTTATTCTATATCTCTGTTACTATATCATCTCTCCTTTAATCTATATCATCTCTCCTTTATTCTATATCTCTGTTACTATATCATCTCCTTTATGCTATATCTCTATTACTATATCATCTCTCCTTTATTCTATATCATCTCTCCTTTATTCTATATCTCTGTTACTATATCATCTCTCCTTTATTCTATATCTCTGTTACTATATCATCTCTCCTTTATTCTATATCTCTGTTACTATATCATCTCCTTTATGCTATATCTCTATTACTATATCATCTCTCCTTTATTCTATATCTCTGTTACTATATCATCTCCTTTAATCTATATCTCTATTACTATATCATCTCTCCTTTATTCTATATCATCTCTCCTTTATTCTATATCTCTGTTACTATATCATCTCTCCTTTATTCTCTGTTACTATATCATCTCCTTTATTCTATATCTCTGTTACTATATCATCTCCTTTATGCTATATCTCTGTTACTATGTCATCACTCTTTCACTATGACTTCATTTCAATCATTCTACTCCCACCAACCCCAAACAAAACAAAACCACTGGTCTCCGCCGTGCTCCTCTCAACTGAACTGTGTTGTGTTTTGCAGGTGGTTTTGGCGTGGCTAAAAATCTGTCTGACTGGGCTGTGAAGGGGAAGGAGTTCACGGTTCAACCCCAAGTAGAGAAGCTGATTAAGGGGTTCCACGCTGCAGGCAAGCCCCTGGCTATGTGCTGCATCTCCCCTGTCCTAGCTGCTAAGGCCCTGCCGGGGTGTGAGATCACCGTGGGACAGGACAAGGAGTGTGAGAGGTGAGTTACAATGTCTCAGGTGTGTTTGTGTGTTTGTGTGTGTGTGTGTGTGTGTGTGTGTGTGTGTGTGTGTGTGTGATGATATGTTTTAACAGGACAAAGCAGTATGTTTTTAACCCTGCTGCTATTCTTCTCCCTCCTGCCACTAGATGGCCCCATGCCCAGACGGCAACTGCCATGAAGGAGCTGGGCTGTAAACACGTGAATAAGAAAGTGGGGGAGGTCCACATCGATGTGAAGAACAAGCTGGTCACCTCCTCCGCCTTCATGTGTAACGCTCCCGTACACGAGGTGTTTGACGGGGTGGGCGTCATGGTTACAGAACTGCTCAAACTGGCCTAGGACACGTCTGAGATTCAGAATACTGATTAGCTGTGCTTCTCAAAAGGCACCCTGTTCCCTTTATAGTGCTGATGTGACCTTCTCAAAAGGCACCCTGTTCCCTTTATAGTGCTGATGTGACCTTCTCAAAAGACACCCTGTTCCCTTTATAGTGCTGATGTGACCTTCTCAAAAGACACCCTGTTCCCTTTATAGTGCTGATGTGACCTTCTCAAAAGGCACCCTGTTCCCTTTATAGTGCTGATGTGACCTTCTCAAAAGACACCCTGTTCCCTTTATAGTGCTGATGTGACCTTCTCAAAAGACACCCTGTTCCCTTTATAGTGCTGATGTGACCTTCTCAAAAGACACCCTGTTCCCTTTATAGTGCTGATGTGACCTTCTCAAAAGACACCCTGTTCCCTTTATAGTGCTGATGTGACCTTCTCAAAAGACACCCTGTTCCCTTTATAGTGCTGATGTGACCTGTTCTTTATAGTGCTGAAAAGACACCCTGTTCCCTTTATAGTGCTGATGTGACCTTCTCAAAAGACACCCTGTTCCCTTTATAGTGCTGATGTGACCTTCTCAAAAGGCACCCTGTTCCCTTTATAGTGCTGATGTGACCTTCTCAAAAGACACCCTGTTCCCTTTATAGTGCTGATGTGACCTTCTCAAAAGACGGGAATCGGGAGCCATTTGGGAAGTGACCTCACAATCATGTTTGTTGTTGTTGTTGTTTGTTTACCTGGAGACCCTCCTGATCGGAATGTAATGGACACACAGAAGAAGCAGAAGAAGATAGTGTTTCTGTTGCTTCATCTGTCTGACTGTGGGATGACTTGTGTTTTTATCAACATCGTAATAAAAGTAAAACCAAATTCTGGAATGAACGACTTTTCATTTGATTAGTTTTTTCAGCTTGTCGTAGCCTTATGCCATAGTTTGTACATCTCAATTGTCAGTAGAAACCACATTTGTTTAAGCAAGTCAGTCATGTCTGATATGTTTTTTTAAAGGCAGTAAATGAGGCTGAATCAAATCACATCAAATCAAATTTTATTTGTCACATACACATGGTTAGCAGATGTTAATGCGAGTGTAGCGAAATGCTTGTGCTTCTAGTTCCGACAATGCAGTGATAACCAACAAGTAATCTAACTAACAATTCCAAAACTACTGTCTTATACACAGTGTAAGGGGATAAAGAATATGTACATAAGGATATATGAATGAGTGATGGTACAGAGCAGCATACAGTAGATGGTATCGAGTACAGTATATACATATGAGATGAGTATGTAGACAAAGTAAACAAAGTGGCATAGTTAAAGTGGCTAGTGATACATGTATTACATAAGGATGCAGTCGATGATGTAGAGTACAGTATATACGTATGCATATGAGATGAATAATGTAGGGTAAGTAACATTATATAAGGTAGCATTGTTTAAAGTGGCTAGTGATATATTTACATAATTTCCCATCAATTCCCAGGCTCAGTCACCTGGGGGCTCAGTCACCTGGGGGCTCAGTCACCTGGGGCCTAGTCACCTGGGGGCTCAGTCACCTGGGGCCTGGGGGCTCAGTCACCTGGGGCCTGGGGGCTCAGTCACCTGGGGCCTAGTCACCTGGGGGCTCAGTCACCTGGGGCATAGTCACCTGGGGGCTCAGTCACCTGGGGCTCAGTCACCTGGGGCTCAGTCACCTGGGGGCTCAGTCACCTAGGGCCTAGTCACCTGGGGCCTAGTCACCTGGGGGCTCAGTCACCTGGGGCATAGTCACCTGGGGGTTCAGTCACCTGGGGGCTCAGTCACCTGGGGCCCAGTCACCTGGGGCCCAGTCACCTGGGGCCTAGTCACCTGGGGCTCAGTCACCTGGGGGCTCAGTCACCTGGGGCTCAGTCACCTGGGGGCTCAGTCACCTGGGGCCTAGGCACCTGGGGGCTCAGTCACCTGGGGGCTCAGTCACCTGGGGGCTCAGTCACCTGGGGGCTCAGTCACCTGGGGCCTAGTCACCTGGGGCCTAGTAACCTGGGGGCTCAGTCACCTGGGGCCTAGTCACCTGGGGCCTAGTCACCTGGGGGCTCAGTCACCTGGGGCATAGTCACCTGGGGGCTCAGTCACCTGGGGGCTAAGTCACCTGGGGCCCAGTCACCTGGGGCCTGGGGGCTCAGTCACCTGGGGCCTGGGGGCTCAGTCACCTGGGGCCCAGTCACCTGGGGCCCAGTCACCTGGGGCCTAGTCACCTGGGGCTCAGTCACCTGGGGGCTCAGTCACCTGGGGCTCAGTCGCCTGGGGGCAGAGTCACCTGGGGCTCAGTCACCTGGGGGCTCAGTCACCTGGGGCCCAGCGAGGGGAGAGGTCAGGCTTGTCTTTCACGTCCCTGGTGCTATGCAGAATATCAGAAAGGGAAGAGGACAGGAGTGTCTGGAGTTGACAATTATTTTTTGCCATTGGATGAGTTGGTGTTTTTGTACTAGGAGTAACAGGAATGAGATCGGAACCTCGTCTTGGGGGCCAAACTGAACGATAATTTATAGCGAATGCTATCTGGCTATGGGATACTCCTTTCTCATTTATAAAGTCTCACTTTGTGAACTGTTTCTAATATCTGTGGTTTGTTATGTCGACTAGGGGGGTGGAAATTATGTCGACTAGGGGTTGGAAATTATGTCGACTAGGGGTGGAAATTATGTCGACTAGGGGGTGGAAATTATGTCGACTAGGGGGTGGAAATTATGTCGACTAGGGGTGGAAATTATGTCGACTAGGGGGTGGAAATTATGTCGACTAGGGGGTGGAAATTATGTCGACTAGGGGTGGAAATTATGTCGACTAGGGGGTGGAAATTATGTCGACTAGGGGGGTGGAAATTATGTCGACTAGGGGGGTGGAAATTATGTCGACTAGGGGGGTGGAAATTATGTCGACTAGGGGGGTGGAAATTATGTCGACTAGGGGGGTGGAAATTACAGGTGTAACAGTGGTAAGGTGTTGGGACTCTGCTGATAACCAGGTGTAACAGTGGTAAGGTGTTGGGACTCTGCTGATAACCAGGTGTAGCAGTGGTAAGGTGTTGGGACTCTGCTGATAACCAGGTGTAACAGTGGTAAGGTGTTGGGACTCTGCTGATAACCAGGTGTAACAGTGGTAAGGTGTTGGGACTCTGCTGATAACCAGGTGTAGCAGTGGTAAGGTGTTGGGACTCTGCTGATAGCCAGGTGTAACAGTGGTAAGGTGTTGGGACTCTGCTGATAACCAGGTGTAACAGTGGTAAGGTGTTGGGACTCTGCTGATAACCAGGTGTAACAGTGGCCAGGTGTTGGGACTCTGCTGATAACCAGGTGTAACAGTGGTAAGGTGTTGGGACTCTGCTGATAACCAGGTGTAACAGTGGTAAGGTGTTGGGACTCTGCTGATAGCCAGGTGTAACAGTGGTAAGGTGTTGGGACTCTGCTGTTGGGACTCTGTTGATAACCAGGTGTAACAGTGGTAAGGTGTTGGGACTCTGCTGTTGGGACTCTGTTGATAACCAGGTGTAACAGTGGTAAGGTGTTGGCCCTAACAGTTTGTGGGCACCGTTGGTCACTGTTATAGTGAATTCATGTATTGTTTAGTGTTGTGTGGTGTAGAGGCTGTGCTGGCATGCATCCCACATTTTTTTGGGGGGGAGCACCAAGATATGCATGCTAAAATGGCCACTGCTCTGATCTCCACATAGTTTTGCCAGCAGGTGTGATGTATTATCATTAACGGTTACATTTTATTGATAACATTTGCCTACATTAGGAACTCTCTTGGTGAAGTCCACAGGACTGAACATTAGCAAATTCAACATACATGTCTCTATCACTATCACTGACACATACAGATCAGTGGTAACTCTACAATTCACTGAAAAAGGCAATGCACACCGGGAAATTATACTCGAGGTGTGCCTTATTGGGGGCATGGCTTTCAAATTGTTATTTTTGGCCACCCGTGAGAGGCAGTGTTTGGGGTAAACAATAAACACTTCCTGGTGTTAAAACTACTACATGAGGTGTTATTGTAGAACTCCATTGGGGTAAACAATAAACACTTCCTGGTGTTAAAACTACTACATGAGGTGTTATTGTAGAACTCCATTGGGGTAAACAATAAACACTTCCTGGTGTTAAAACTACTACATGAGGTGTTATTGTAGAACTCCATTGGGGTAAACAATAAACACTTCCTGGTGTTAAAACTACTACATGAGGTGTTATTGTAGAACTCTGCTGCTCCACTCAGGAGCCTGTTGATTTAACACTGAAGAATTTGTTATGCGCTCATATTGTACTGTCACTAAGTTTGATCATATTTATTTTAGTTATATACATTTACATTTACATTTAAGTCATTTAGCAGACGCTCTTATCCAGAGCGACTTACAAATTGGTGCTTTCACCTTATGACATCCAGTGGAACAGCCACTTATAAGAAATGTGGAAACTTTAGTAAGTCGTTTATCATTTGATTGTTACTATATTTAGAAATAATATCCGTCATTTCAAGCCCTATTGCCACAGTTTTGTTGAATCTGAAAAAATCTATGATTTTCATAATATTTGTACAATGTACATCAGCAATTTGTAACTATTTGAACCAGGAAGGGGATTTCCAGCCCTTTCTAAAGCTACGCAGCATGACCCGTTACTGTTTATAGCCTCCTGATGAAAAATAATGATGTTTGGGTAAGTTTATTTAGGTGGAAATCTACATTTTGCCCTTTCATTCAACTGGTTAAAATCCCAATCCCAGAATTTTTTTTACAAATGAAACATAGTTTGCTGTGACTTACAAAGTAAGGCCCACCAAGTTCCACAGAGAAAGATGCCAGTGTCTAGTGAGATGGTTTATTCAACACGTAAATCACAATAAGACACATGAAGAGGTAATATAGCATGAAGTCCCAGATACATCAGTTTACATGTTCATACAGCATTTAATTTGTCCTCCAATCACATTTTATACATGTAATTATAATCATTATCAATGCACTAAAACAGGAGATGGACTCCAGGTCAGCTCAGGTCACCTTCAGAGTGGCTTGCCTTTTTGTTCACTCTACAGAAACAGGAGATGGACTCCTGCCCTATGGGCCGTTCTGGTTCACTCTACAGAAACAGGAGATGGTCTCCTGCCCTATGGGCCGTTCTGGTTCACTCTACAGAAACAGGAGATGGACTCCTGCCCTATGGGCCGTTCTGGTTCACTCTACAGAAACAGGAGATGGACTCCTACCCTACGGGCCGTTCTGGTTCACTCTACAGAAACAGGAGATGGTCTCCTACCCTACGGGCCGTTCTGGTTCACTCTACAGAAACAGGAGATGGACTCCTGCACTACGGGCCGTTCTGGTTCACGCTACAGAAACAGGAGGAGATGGACTCCTACAGAAACAGGAGATGGACCTACTATGGGCCGTTCTGGTTCACTCTACAGAAACAGGAGATGGGAGTTCATACAGAAACAGGAGATGGTCTCCTGCCCTATGGACAGAAACAGGAGATGGACTCCTGCCCTATGGACCGTTCTGGTTCACTCTACAGAAACAGGAGATGGACTCCTACCCTATGGGCCGTTCTGGTTCACTCTACAGAAACAGCAGATGGACTCCTGCACAATGGGCCATTCTGGTTCACTCTACAGAAACAGGAGATGGACTCCTGCACTATGGGCCATTCTGGTTCACTCTACAGAAACAGGAGATGGACTCCTACCCTATGGGCCGTTCTGGTTCACTCTACAGAAACAGGAGATGGACTCCTACCCTATGGGCTGTTCTGGTTCACTCTACAGAAACAGGAGATGGACTCCTGCCCTACGGGCCGTTCTGGTTCACTCTACAGAAATAGGAGATGGACTCCTGCTCTACGGGCCGTTCTGGTTCACTCTACAGAAACAGGAGATGGACTCCTGCTCTACGGGCCGTTCTGGTTCACTCTACAGAAACAGGAGATGGACTCCTACCCTATGGGCCGTTCTGGTTCACTCTACAGAAACAGGAGATGGACTCAGAAACTGGACCCTATGGGCCGTTCGGGCAGAAACAGGAGATGGTTCTGGTTCACTCTACAGAAACAGGAGATGGTCTCCTACCCTACGGGCCGTTCTGGTTCACTCTACAGAAACAGGAGATGGACTCCTGCACTACGGGCCGTTCTGGTTCACGCTACAGAAACAGGAGATGGACTCCTGCCCTACGGGCCGTTCTGGTTCACTCTACAGAAACAGGAGATGGTCTCCTACCCTACGGGCCGTTCTGGTTCACTCTACAGAAACAGGAGATGGACTCCTACCCTATGGGCCGTTCTGGTTCACTCTACAGAAACAGGAGATGGACTCCTGCCCTATGGGCCGTTCTGGTTCACTCTACAGAAACAGGAGATGGTCTCCTGCCCTATGGGCCGTTCTGGTTCACTCTACAGAAACAGGAGATGGACTCCTGCCCTATGGACCGTTCTGGTTCACTCTACAGAAACAGGAGATGGACTCCTACCCTATGGGCCGTTCTGGTTCACTCTACAGAAACAGCAGATGGACTCCTGCACTATGGGCCATTCTGGTTCACTCTACAGAAACAGGAGATGGACTCCTGCACTATGGGCCATTCTGGTTCACTCTACAGAAACAGGAGATGGACTCCTACCCTATGGGCCGTTCTGGTTCACTCTACAGAAACAGGAGATGGACTCCTACCCTATGGGCTGTTCTGGTTCACTCTACAGAAACAGGAGATGGACTCCTACCCTATGGGCCGTTCTGGTTCACTCTACAGAAACAGGAGATGGACTCCTGCACTATGGGCCATTCTGGTTCACTCTACAGAAACAGGAGATGGACTCCTGCCCTACGGGCCGTTCTGGTTCACTCTACAGAAACAGGAGATGGACTCCTACCCTATGGGCCGTTCTGGTTCACTCTACAGAAACAGGAGATGGACTCCTACCCTATGGGCTGTTCTGGTTCACTCTACAGAAACAGGAGATGGACTCCTGCCCTACGGGCCGTTCTGGTTCACTCTACAGAAATAGGAGATGGACTCCTGCTCTACGGGCCGTTCTGGTTCACTCTACAGAAACAGGAGATGGACTCCTGCTCTACGGGCCGTTCTGGTTCACTCTACAGAAACAGGAGATGGACTCCTACCCTATGGGCCGTTCTGGTTCACTCTACAGAAACAGGAGATGGACTCCTACCCTACGGGCTACAGAAACGACTCCTACCCTACGGGCCGTTCTGGTTCACTCTACAGAAACAGGAGATGGTCTCCTACCCTACGGGCCGTTCTGGTTCACTCTACAGAAACAGGAGATGGACTCCTGCACTACGGGCCGTTCTGGTTCACGCTACAGAAACAGGAGATGGACTCCTGCCCTACGGGCCGTTCTGGTTCACTCTACAGAAACAGGAGATGGTCTCCTACCCTACGGGCCGTTCTGGTTCACTCTACAGAAACAGGAGATGGACTCCTACCCTATGGGCCGTTCTGGTTCACTCTACAGAAACAGGAGATGGACTCCTGCCCTATGGGCCGTTCTGGTTCACTCTACAGAAACAGGAGATGGTCTCCTGCCCTATGGGCCGTTCTGGTTCACTCTACAGAAACAGGAGATGGACTCCTGCCCTATGGACCGTTCTGGTTCACTCTACAGAAACAGGAGATGGACTCCTACCCTATGGGCCGTTCTGGTTCACTCTACAGAAACAGCAGATGGACTCCTGCACTATGGGCCATTCTGGTTCACTCTACAGAAACAGGAGATGGACTCCTGCACTATGGGCCATTCTGGTTCACTCTACAGAAACAGGAGATGGACTCCTACCCTATGGGCCGTTCTGGTTCACTCTACAGAAACAGGAGATGGACTCCTACCCTATGGGCCGTTCTGGTTCACTCTACAGAAACAGGAGATGGACTCCTACCCTATGGGCCGTTCTGGTTCACTCTACAGAAACAGGAGATGGACTCCTGCACTACGGGCCATTCTGGTTCACTCTACAGAAACAGGAGATGGACTCCTGCCCTACGGGCCGTTCTGGTTCACTCTACAGAAACAGGAGATGGACTCCTACCCTATGGGCCGTTCTGGTTCACTCTACAGAAACAGGAGATGGACTCCTACCCTACGGGCCGTTCTGGTTCACTCTACAGAAATAGGAGATGGACTCCTGCTCTACGGGCCGTTCTGGTTCACTCTACAGAAACAGGAGATGGACTCCTACCCTATGGGCCGTTCTGGTTCACTCTACAGAAACAGGAGATGGACTCCTGCCCTATGGGCCGTTCTGGTTCACTCTACAGAAACAGGAGATGGACTCCTACCCTATGGGCCGTTCTGGTTCACTCTACAGAAACAGGAGATGGACTCCTGCACTATGGGCCGTTCTGGTTCACGCTACAGAAACAGGAGATGGACTCCTACCCTACGGGCCGTTCTGGTTCACTCTACAGAAACAGGAGATGGTCTCCTACCCTACGGGCCGTTCTGGTTCACTCTACAGAAACAGGAGATGGACTCCTACCCTACGTGCCGTTCTGGTTCACTCTACAGAAACAGGAGATGGACTCCTACCCTATGGGCCGTTCTGGTTCACTCTACAGAAACAGGAGATGGACTCCTACCCTATGGGCCGTTCTGGTTCACTCTACAGAAACAGGAGATGGACTCCTGCCCTATGGGCCGTTCTGGTTCACTCTACAGAAACAGGAGATGGTCTCCTGCCCTATGGGCCGTTCTGGTTCACTCTACAGAAACAGGAGATGGACTCCTGCCCTATGGACCGTTCTGGTTCACTCTACAGAAACAGGAGATGGACTCCTGCATTATGGGCCATTCTGGTTCACTCTACAGAAACAGGAGATGGACTCCTGCACTATGGGCCATTCTGGTTCACTCTACAGAAACAGGAGATGGACTCCTGCACTATGGGCCATTCTTGTTCACTCTACAGAAACAGGAGATGGACTCCTGCCCTATGGGCCGTTCTAGTTCACTCTACAGAAACAGGAGATGGTCTCCTGCCCTACGGGCCATTCTGGTTCACTCTACAGAAACAGGAGATGGACTCCTGCCCTATGGGCCGTTCTGGTTCACTCTACAGAAACAGGAGATGGACTCCTACCCTACGGGCCGTTCTGGTTCACTGTACAGAAACATGAGATAGACTCCAGTCCAACCCAGTCCAACCCAGCCTAACCCAGTCCAACCCAGTCCAACCCAGCCCGACCCAGTCCAACCCAGTCTGACCCAGCCCAACCCAGCCCGACCCAGTCCAACCCAGTCCAACCCAGTCCAACCCAGCCCGACCCAGTCCAACCCAGTCCAACCCAGTCCAACCCAGCCCGTCCAACCCAGTCCAACCCAGTCCAACCCAGTCCAACCCAGCCCGACCCAGTCCAACCCAGTCCAACCCAGATACTGTGAGCTCCACCGGTATTGGGACAGTGACACATGCTGTACGGTTCTAAACACTTCTACATGGACGTTACCATGACAACATATAGTCCTGAATGAATAATGACGAGGGAGAAAGTAAAAAAAGTTAAATGCACACATCATACACCGAAAACAGAGGTTAGCATTTTATTTCATACCCCCAAGACATGCTAACCTCTCACCATTACAATAACAGAGGAGGTTAGCATTTTATTTCATACCCCCAAGACATGCTAACCTCTCACCATTACAATAACAGGGGAGGTTAGCATTTTATTTCATACCCCCAAGACATGCTAACCTCTCACCATTACAATAACAGGGGAGGTTAGCATTTTATTTCATACCCCCAAGACATGCTAACCTCTCACCAATACAATAACAGGGGAGGTTAGCATTTTATTTCATACACCCAAGACATGCTAACCTCTCACCATTACAATAACAGGGGAGGTTAGCATTTTATTTCATACCCCCAAGACATGCTAACCTCTCACCAATACAATAACAGGGGAGGTTAGCATTTTATTTCATACCCCCAAGACATGCTAACCTCTCACCATTACAATAACAGGGGAGGTTAGCATTTTATTTCATACCCCCAAGACATGCTAACCTCTCACCATTACAATAACAGAGGAGGTTAGCATTTTATTTCATACCCCCAAGACATGCTAACCTCTCACCATTACAATAACAGAGGAGGTTAGCATTTTATTTCATACCCCAAGACATGCTAACCTCTCACCATTACAATAACAGGGAGGTTAGCATTTTATTTCATACCCCAAGACATGCTAACCTCTCACCATTACAATAACAGAGGAGGTTAGCATTTTATTTCATACCCCCAAGACATGCTAACCTCTCACCATTACAATAACAGGGGAGGTTAGCATTTTATATCATACCGCCAAGACATGCTAACCTCTCACCATTACAATAACAGAGGAGGTTAGCATTTTATATCATACCCCCAAGACATGCTAACCTCTCACCATTACAATAACAGGGGAGGTTAGCATTTTATATCATACCCCCAAGACATGCTAACCTCTCACCATTACAATAACAGAGGAGGTTAGCATTTTATTTCATACCCCCAAGACATGCTAACCTCTCACCATTACAATAACAGGGGAGGTTAGCATTTTATATCATACCCCCAAGACATGCTAACCTCTCACCATTACAATAACATGCTAACCTCTCACCATTACAATAACAGGGGAGGTTAGCATTTTTGGAGAGTATGATGTTTTTGTCTGTAAGGTTCTCACTCATCATTAATCAAGGTTCATTCAGGATTATCCGTAATCATGATAACATCCACGTTAATGTAGAAGTGTTTGGAAACATAGTCGATTCTAATCCTCCATTATTTAACATTTCTATTGGGCACAAAATAATCTGAAACTCAACCAAAACAAACAACAAATGCATCCAACAAGTTTGTAGAGTCACAAGATTGATATAGTTAATGCTATGAACATGGGACCAAATACTAAACTTTAGACTACTTTAATACATAGAAGTGAATTTGTCCCAGTACTTTTGGTCTCCTAATATGGGGGGCGATGTACAAAAAGTGATTTTTAAACCGTTCATCCGATATCATCAAGGTGAACACAGCAGTAAGTCATCAAGGTGAACACAGCAGTAAGTCATCAAGGTGAACACAGCAGTAAGTCATCAAGGTGAACACAGCAGTAAGTCATCAAGGTGAATACAGCAGTAAGTCATCAAGGTGAATACAGTATCATTAGGTTCCTGAACACAGCAGTAAGTCTAAGTATCAGACAGTAATATGGTAATGGGATCTCTATGGATATGGTTGTAGTTGTGCTGTAAGGCTCATCACAGCAAGGTGGAGAAGTGACTGAACTGGTCTGATCCACTGGCCATCACTGTAGCATGGAAACGCCTGGGACGGTCTGGGTCCTGCAGAGAGAGAGAGAGAGAGAAACATAGGGTAGATACAGGTAGAGACATATCTACAGTAGTTCTCACCTGTATAGGGTAGATACAGGTAGAGACATATCTACAGTAGTTCTCACCCGTATAGGGTAGAGCACAGGTAGAGACATATCTACAGTAGTTCTCACCCGTATAGGGTAGATACAGGTAGAGACATATCTACAGTAGTTCTCACCCGTATAGGGTAGATACAGGTAGAGACATATCTACAGTAGTTCTCACCCGTATAGGGTAGATACAGGTAGAGACATATCTACAGTAGTCCTCACCCGTATAGGGTAGAGCACAGGTAGAGACATATCTACAGTAGTTCTCACCCGTATAGGGTAGATACAGGTAGAGACATATCTACAGTAGTTCTCACCCGTATAGGGTAGATACAGGTAGAGACATATCTACAGTAGTTCTCACCCGTATAGGGTAGATACAGGTAGAGACATATCTACAGTAGTCCTCACCCGTATAGGGTAGATACAGGTAGAGACATATCTACAGTAGTCCTCACCCGTATAGGGTAGATACAGGT
>NW_027039675.1:0-50000 GCF_034236695.1 Oncorhynchus nerka | reverse complement strand
GGATGTGGGGGTGTTTGGCCAGGCCCATCACCCAGGGGTACTGCAGGTGCACATTGTACTGGGAGACTGTACTGGGTATACAATACAGGTAGATACTCACCTGAAGTCAGGTAGACACAGGTAGATATCAGTCAATACAGGTAGATATAATTAAATACAGGGAGAAACAGATAGATATCATTCAATACAGGTAGATATCATTCAATACAGGTAGCTATCAATCAATACAGGTAGATATCATTCAATACAGGTAGATATCATTCAATACAGGTAGATATCATTCAATACAGGTAGATATCATTCAATTCAACGCAGCCACTGCCAGCTAGCCTACTTCAGCAGTACTGTATCATTTGAATTATTTTAGTCAATAAGATTCCTGCTACGTAAGCTTAACTTTCTGAACATTCGAGACGTGTAGTCCACTTGTCATTCCAATCTCCTTTGCATTAGCGTAGCCTCTTCTGTAGCCTGTCAACTATGTGTCTGTCTATCCCTGTTCTCTCCTCTCTGCACAGACCATACAAACGCTCCACACCGCGTGGCATTCAATGCAGATAGCCACTCTAATCTGGTGGTCCCAGCGCGATATCATTCACGACCCACGTGGAGTTCCAGGTCTCCGGTAGCCTCTGGAACTGCCGATCTGCGGCCAACAAGGCAGAGTTCATCTCAGCCTATGCCTCCCTCCAGTCCCTCGACTTCTTGGCACTGACGGAAACATGGATCACCACAGATAACACTGCTACTCCTACTGCTCTCTCTTCGTCCGCCCACGTGTTCTCGCACACCCCGAGAGCTTCTGGTCAGCGGGGTGGTGGCACCGGGATCCTCATCTCTCCCAAGTGGTCATTCTCTCTCTCTCCCCTTACTCATCTGTCTATCGCCTCCTTTGAATTCCATGCTGTCACAGTTACCAGCCCTTTCAAGCTTAACATCCTTATCATTTATCGCCCTCCAGGTTCCCTCGGAGAGTTCATCAATGAGCTTGATGCCTTGATAAGCTCCTTTCCTGAGGACGGCTCACCTCTCACAGTTCTGGGCGACTTTAACCTCCCCACGTCTACCTTTGACTCATTCCTCTCTGCCTCCTTCTTTCCACTCCTCTCCTCTTTTGACCTCACCCTCTCACCTTCCCCCTCTACTCACAAGGCAGGCAATACGCTCGACCTCATCTTTACTAGATGCTGTTCTTCCACTAACCTCACTGCAACTCCCCTCCAAGTCTCCGACCACTACCTTGTATCCTTTTCCCTCTTGCTCTCATCCAACACTTCCCACACTGCCCCTACTCGGATGGTATCGCGCCGTCCCAATCTTCGCTCTCTCTCCCCGCTACTCTCTCCTCTTCCATCCTATCATCTCTTCCCTCTGCTCAAACCTTCTCCAACCTATCTCCTGATTCTGCCTCCTCAACCCTCCTCTCCTCCCTTTCTGCATCCCTTGATTCTCTATGTCCCCTATCCTCCAGGCCGGCTCGGTCCTCCCCTCCTGCTCCGTGGTTCGACGAATCATTGCGAGCTCACAGAACAGGGCTCCGGGCAGCCGAGCGGAAATGGAGGAAAACTCGCCTCCCTGCGGACCTGGCATCCTTTCACTCCCTCCTCTCTACATTTTCCTCTTCTGTCTCTGCTGCTAAAGCCACTTTCTACCACTCTAAATTCCAAGCATCTGCCTCTAACCCTAGGAAGCTCTTTGCCACCTTCTCCTCCCTCCTGAATCCTCCTCCCCTCCCCCTCCCTCTCTGCAGATGACTTCGTCAACCATTTTGAAAAGAAGGTCGACGACATCCGATCCTCATTTGCTAAGTCAAACGACACCGCTGGTTCTGCTCACACTGCCCTACCCTGTGCTCTGACCTCTTTCTCCCTCTCTCTCCAGATGAAATCTCGTGTCTTGTGACGGCCGGCCGCCCAACAACCTGCCCGCTTGACCCTATTCCCTCCTCTCTTCTCCAGACCATTTCCGGAGACCTTCTGCCTTACCTCACCTCGCTCATCAACTCATCCCTGACCGCTGGCTACGTCCCTTCTGTCTTCAAGAGAGCGAGAGTTGCACCCCTTCTGAAAAAACCTACACTCGATCCCTCCGATGTCAACAACTACAGACCAGTATCCCTTCTTTCTTTTCTCTCCAAAACTCTCGAACGTGCCGTCCTTGGCCAGCTCTCCCGCTATCTCTCTCAGAATGACCTTCTTGATCCAAATCAGTCAGGTTTCAAGACTAGTCATTCAACTGAGACTGCTCTTCTCTGTATCACGGAGGCCCTCCGCACTGCTAAAGCTAACTCTCTCTCCTCTGCTCTCATCCTTCTAGACCTATCGGCTGCCTTCGATACTGTGAACCATCAGATCCTCCTCTCCACCCTCTCCGAGTTGGGCATCTCGGCGCGGCCCACGCTTGGATTGTGTCCTACCTGACAGGTCGCTCCTACCAGGTGGCGTGGCGAGAATCTGTCTCCCTCACCACGCGCTCTCACCACAGGCGTCCCCCAGGGCTCTGTTCTAGGCCCTCTCCTATTCTCGCTATACACCAAGTCACTTGGCTCTGTCATAACCTCACATGGTCTCTCCTATCATTGCTATGCAGACGACACACAATTAATCTTCTCCTTTCCCCTTCTGATGACCAGGTGGCGAATCGCATCTCTGCATGTCTGGCAGACATATCAGTGTGGATGACGGATCACCACCTCAAGCTGAACCTCGGCAAGACGGAGCTGCTCTTCCTCCCGGGAAGGACTGCCCGTTCCATGATCTCGCCATCACGGTTGACAACTCCATTGTGTCCTCCTCCCAGAGCGCTAAGAACCTTGGCGTGATCCTGGACAACACCCTGTCGTTCTCAACTAACATCAAGGCGGTGGCCCGTTCTTGTAGGTTCATGCTCTACAACATCCGCAGAGTACGACCCTGCCTCACACAGGAAGCAGCGCAGGTCCTAATCCAGGCACTTGTCATCTCCCGTCTGGATTACTGCAACTCGCTGTTGGCTGGGCTCCCTGCCTGTGCCATTAAACCCCTACAACTCATCCAGAACGCCGCAGCCCATCTGGTGTTCAACCTTCCCAAGTTCTCTCACGTCACCCCGCCTCCTCCGCTCTCTCCACTGGCTTCCAGTTGAAGCTCGCATCCGCTACAAGACCATGGTGCTTGCCTACGGAGCTGTGAGGGGAACGGCACCTCAGTACCTCCAGGCTCTGATCAGGCCCTACACCCAAACAAGGGCATTGCGTTCATCCACCTCTGGCCTGCTCGCCTCCCTACCACTGAGGAAGTACAGTTCCCGCGCAGCCCAGTCAAAACTGTTCGCTGCTCTGGCCCCCCAATGGTGGAACAAACTCCCTCACGACGCCAGGACAGCGGAGTCAATCACCACCTTCCGGAGACACCTGAAACCCCACCTCTTTCAGGAATACCTAGGATAGGATAAAGTAATCCTTCTCACCCCCCTTAAAAGATTTAGATGCACTATTGTAAAGTGGCTGTTCCACTGGATGTCTTAAGGTGAACGCACCAATTTGTAAGTCGCTCTGGATAAGAGCGTCTGCTAAATGACTTAAATGTAAATGTAATATCATTCAATACAGGTAGATATCATTCAATACAGGTAGATATCATTCAATACAGGTAGATATCATTCAAAACAGGTAGATATCATTCAATGCAGATAGATATCATTCAATACAGGAAGATATCATTCATTACAGGTAGGTATCATTCAATGCAGGTAGATATCATTCATTACAGGTATACAAAGATAGATATCATTCAATACAGGTAGATATCATTGAAAACAGGTAGATATCATTCAATACAGATAGATATCATTCATTACAGGTAGACACAGGTAGATATCATTCAATACAGGTAGATATCATTGAAAACAGGTAGATATCATTCAATACAGATAGATATCATTCATTACAGGTAGACACAGGTAGATATCATTCAATACAGGTAGATACATATAGATATCATTCATTACAGGTAGATATCATTCAATACAGGTAGATATCATTCAATACAGGTAGATATCATTCAATACAGGTAGATATCATTCAATACAGGTAGATATCATTCAATACAGGTAGATATCATTCAATACAGGTAGATATCATTCAATACAGATAGATATCATTCAATACAGGTAGATATCATTCATTACAGGTAGACAGAGGTAGATATATTCAACACAGATAGACAGAGGTAGATGTAATTCAATACAGACAGACAGAGGTAGATGTAATTCAACACAGATAGACAGAGGTAGATGTAATTCAACACAGATAGACAGAGGTAGATGTAATTCAACACAGATAGACAGATGAAGTTAACATTCAATAGATTCCATTTAAAGGACATGTTTAACCATAAAAGGTTGAACGAACAAGGCTGTTAACCTTCTGTTCCTTGGCCATCATTGAAAATATGAACTTGCCTTTTTACATAAAGGTCAAATAAAATAAAACATAATCATGGTGATATTACAGATGTATTGACCTCTAACCCTAACCCCCTCCTCCTCCTCGTCCCCCTCCACTCACCGAACTCTCTCTCCAGGTGGTTGAAGGCCTGTCTGGCCTCCCTCAGCTCTGTGTCGTCTAGGACCGGTACAGCAGAGAGGAATCCCTGCTGGTTGTAACGTTCCTTCATCTGACACGTTGACACACTCATCTCTGGGTTGGCTGCTGTACACGGCAGTCCTGACTGCGTCAACTCCACTGGGTGAAGGCTGTTTTTATAACCTGGAAAGAGAGGGAGAACAGAGAGACAAAGGGAGTGTGTCTGAGTTGTGCCCAGGCCATAAACAGGCGTCCTAACATAGGGATTTCTGTTTATCTTCTTAAACCTCAGCTTCTCTCTCTCTCTCTCTCTCTCTCTCTCTCTACCTCTCCCTCTCTCTCTCTCTCTCTCTCTCTCTCTCTCTCATAAAAAGACATGGCTACCCAAAGAGGAGCGTGTATGTGGTCACTGCATGACAGGGGAGGTAGAGACAGAGATGCACTTTCTCCTTTACTGTGATAAATATTCCTCACAAAGAGATTCATTATTCACAGAAATGACTACATATATTCCAAATTTTTACAAATTGAACCCAGAGGAAAAACTAAGAATACTCATGGGCGAAGGAGCAATGGCTCCTCTTGCAGCCAAATACGTTTTTTCCTGCCATAACCTGAGGGACACTGAATAATAACATCTGCATAGTAAACAGTAACTTACTTATTATTACTATTATTGTTATGACTATAATTATTAATGTTTATCATTCCAAATATGGGTGGTAATTGTAGTGATAACAGTTTAGTGATGGTAGTAGTAGTCGTAGTAATGATGATTGTAGTTGTAGTACTGATATAAAGAAGAAGATGACCGTTATTTAGTTATAAGTTAGTTATAGTTTCATTTTCCATAATTTGATTTTATATTTATTACATTTCTACTATTGACTGTTACCATTTTATTGTTATTATTTCTGTATTTAATTTTGTATTATTATTTACTACCATTTTATATTATTATTTGCTATCATTTATAATTTTGTTACAATGTATATTGTATACATTGTTGCTTTGGCAATATTGACACAATGTTTTTCATGCCAATAAAGCAGCTTGAATTTGAATTTGAATTTGAGAGAGAGAGAGACAGAGAGAGAGAGAGAGAGAGAGAGAGAGAGAGAGAGACAGAGAGAGGGAGAGGTAGAGAGAGAGAGACAGAGAGAGGGAGAGGTAGAGAGAGAGAGAGAGAGAGAGAGAGAGAGGGAGAGGTAGAGAGAGAGAGAGAGAGAGAGGAGAGAGAGAGAGAGGAGAGGTAGAGAGAGAGAGAGAGAGAGAGAGAGAGAGAGAGAGACAGAGACAGAGACAGAGACAGAGACAGAGACAGAGCCAGAGCCAGAGCCAGAGCCAGAGAGAGAGAGAGAGAGAGAGAGACAGAGACAGAGACAGAGCCAGAGAGAGAGAGAGAGAGGAGAGATAGAGACAGAGAGAGAGAGAGAGAGAGAGAGACAGAGAGACACAGAGAGAGAGAGACAGAGAGAGAGAGACAGAGAGAGAGAGAGAGAGAGAGGTTAAAGCCCATAAAAGCATACCAAAGTCTTAAATACTTATTTGCTCTCCTCCATACCTCTGTCTGCTTCTGCCGGAGTCTCAGATGTCTCCGTCTGTCTGGACGGTGGTCTGATGTGTGGATGATGGTCACAGCAGACGCTCTGTAGATCAGTATGAAACTGTGGTAGTAGAAGTCTTGGTGATGTAGAGTCCTCAACCTGTGTGATCTCTTATATACTGCCCTGCCAGGAGGGCTGAGCCGCAGGTGGAAACTACAGAAGTTAACCATCTAGAATGACAGTACAGGTGAAAGACTGAGCCGTGGTGACATTCCCTAGGTCATATTCATCATTTCAGACAGTTCATTAGGAGGAAGTACAAACTCTATGAATTTCCCCTCTCATCAGTTGACAGTAATCTGACAGTCTTAAGACACAATGAGGTGTGGAACGTACACAAAGACACTTTGTCAGAAACATACAGCCTACTTTCCTGTAGCTGGTACACAGAGCTGGCTTCTCCTGCTATAGCGCCATCTACTGGTCAGTGGATTTCAGAGCCAGACACTCATCTAAACACACCTCATCACTTCATTATCACACGGTGATGCTCTGGGAGTCTGTGTGAAGTGAACTCAGTGTTGTAAGGGCAACATCCAATGTTGGAAGAAAATGATATTTATTCAAAGAGTAGGCTTCAGTGACTTTCACATTTATAAGGAAGGGTTTTTGATAAATACCAACTCATGGTGTTTCCCATCATCTCAAATTATTATCATCTCAATTTATTCTGCTTCCTTCTCCTGAACTTGGTTCTTAGAAAAAGGGGGCATTGTTAAGGTGACACATCCATGAATGAATGACATGTCCCTCGTACCCGGAAAATAAACAAAACACTGTGAATTTCCGGTCTCATCCGGTGAGTCATGTGACATAAGACAGTAATGTGTAGAATAAACACAAGATGAATGCCATTCTAAAAAATAAGGCGCGATTTTAAAGGAGGAAGAGTTGAGACAAACATTCCATATTATCAAGGAAGACTATACAGGTGTAGAGTTCATCATGAGTCACCTCTCATCAGGTGACAGTTAGTCGGGACGGCATGGTAGCCTAGTGGTTAGAGCGGTGGACTAGCCACCGGCCTAGTTAAAATAAATAAATAAAATACAAAAATATGAGAGTTCATCATGAATCACCTCTCATCAGGGGACATTCTGTAGTTCATCATGAATCACCTCTCATCAGGGGACATTCTGTAGTTCATCATGAATCACCTCTCATCAGGGGACATTCTGTAGTTCATCATGAATCACCTCTCATCAGGTGACAGACATGTGACATTCTGTAGTTCATCATGAATCACCTCTCATCAGGGGACATTCTGTAGTTCATCATGAATCACCTCTCATCAGGTGACAGACAGGGTCCCTCTACACACTGTCACGAACCGGCTCAAAGCCCGTAACAAAGGGAGACAACGTGGAGATAAGGAGTAGCAAAATATGTATTTATTAACTAAAGCAACTAAGTATAATATACAATGGTGTGTGTAATCAGTAATCAGTAGTGTAAGTGAGTGTTTTGCATGCATGAATGTGATAATGCAGGGTGATGAAAGGTGCCAAAGCAAACAAACAAAAGGCCACCAAGAACCACAACACAATCTACAAAGGTGTCTGCATGGAGAGTCTCCTCCATGAATGTGGAAGAGGTCTATTTATCCTGGGAGACACCTGGCTCAGGTGTTTCCCATGTAGCTGACGACCCTCTCAACTCCGCACACCGGCATCCTAATAAGGAAACAAGAACAAAGACAGAATACGGCAGACAGAGTGGGAGGGTCGTCACATTCCCCCCCATAAAACCGGGGACCAACAAGGACCCCGGAACAACATACTGGCCTCTGCGTCCCAAATTGACACAGGCCTCTGCGTCCCAAATTGACACAGGCCTCTGCGTCCCAAATTGACGAGGGGTTATGTGTTCACACCTCCACCTGCACCAACCAACCTCCTCCTCCCCAGACCTCAGCAACCTTTGTGCATTGGAAGCAATATTTTAAGAGGAAAGAAGAACACAAGACCAGGAGGGAACAGACAGGAAAGATAGAACATGACAACCCGAAACAATGGTCAGTCATGTAAACATTCAGGAACATGGCACAAAAGACCAACAGCTACAAGCTCCAACGAAAAGAACATCAGGGTCCTTCTTAATTTTTACAACTCACAACGATTCATAGTCACTTCCAGCGATTCATAGTCACTTCCAACGATTCATAGATTTTCTAAACTCTCTCTACCTGCACCCTACAATCTCTCTACCTGCACCCTACAATCTCTCTACCTGCACCCTAAACTCTCTCTACGTGCACCCTACAATCTCTCTACCTGCACCCTAAACTCTCTCTACCTGCACCCTCCATTCTCTCTACCTGCACCCTAAACTCTCTCTACCTGCACCCTCCACTCTCTCTACCTGCACCCTACAATCTCTCTACCTGCACCCTACAATCTCTCTACCTGCACCCTCCACTCTCTCTACTTGCACCCTAAACTCTCTCTACCTGCACCCTCCACTCTCTCTCCACTAAACTCTCTACCTGCACCTGCACCTAAACTCTCTCCTAACCCTCCACTCTCTCTACCTGCACCCTAAACTCTCTCTACCTGCACCCTCCACTCTCTCTACCTGCACGCTAAACTCTCTACCTGCACCCTCCACTCTCTCTACCTGCACCCTCCACTCTCTCTACCTGCACCCTCCACTCTCTCTACCTGCACCCTCCACTCTCTCTACCTGCACCCTCCACTCTCTCTACCTGCACCCTAAACTCTCTCTACCTGCACCCTCCACTCTCTCTACCTGCACCCTCCACTCTCTCTACCTGCACCCTCCACACTCTCTCTACCTGCACCCTCCATTCTCTACCTGCACCCTCCACTCTCTCTACCTGCACCCTCCACTCTCTCTACCTGCACCCTCCACTCTCTCTACCTGCACCCTCCACTCTCTCTACCTGCACCCTCCACTCTCTCTACCTGCACCCTCCACCTCTCTCTACCTGCACCCTCCACTCTCTACTCTCTCTACCTGCACCCTCCACTGAACCCTACTCTCTCTACCTGCACCACTCTCTCTACCTGCACCCTCCACTCTCTCTACCTGCACCCTCCACTCTCTCTACCTGCACCCTCCACTCTCTCTACCTGCACCCTCCACTCTCTCTACCTGCACCCTCCACTCTCTACCTGCACCCCTCCACCCTCACCCTCCACTCTCTCTACCTGCACCCTCCACTCTCTCTACCTGCACCCTCCACTCTCTCTACCTGCACCCTCCACTCTCTCTACCTGCACCCTCCACTCTCTCTACCTGCACCCTCCACTCTCTCTACCTGCACCCTCCCCTCCACTCTCTCTACCTCTCCACTCTCTCTACCTGCACCCTCCACTCTCTCTACCTGCACCCTCCACTCTCTCTACCTGCACCCTCCACTCTCTCTACCTGCACCCTCCACCCTCCACTCTCTCTACCTGCACCCTCCACTCTCTCTACCTGCACCCTCCACTCTCTCTACCTGCACCCTCCACTCTCTCTACCTGCACCCTCCACTCTGCACCTCCACCTACCTCCACCCTCCACTCTCTCTACCTGCACCCTCCCTCCACCTGCACCCTCCTCTCTCTACCTGCACCTCCACCCTCCACTCTCTACCTGCACCCTCCACTCTCTCTACCTGCACCCTCCACTCTCTCTACCTGCACCCTCCACTCTCTCTACTCTCTCACCTGCCCTCCACTCTCTCTACCTGCACCCTCCATTCTCTACCTGCACCCTCCCTCTCTCTACCTGCACCATCCATTCTGCACCCTCCACTCTCTCTACCTGCACCCTCCTCTCCCTCCACCCTCCACTCTCTACCTGCACCATCCATTCTCTACCTGCACCCTCCACTCTCTACCTGCACCATCCACTCTCTCTACCTGCACCCTCCACTCTCTCTACCTGCACCATCCATTCTCTACCTGCACCCTCCACTCTCTCTACCTGCACCCTCCACTCTCTCTACCTGCACCCTCCACTCTCTCTACCTGCACCCTCCCTCTCCACTCTCTCTACCTGCACCCTCCACTCTCTCTACCTGCACCCTGCACTCTCTCTACCTGCACCCTCCACTCTCTCTACCTGCACCCTCCACTCTCTCTACCTGCACCCTCCACTCTCTCTATCTGCACCCTCCATACTCTACCTGCACGCTCCACTCTCTCTACCTGCACGCTCCATTCTCTCTACCTGCACGCTCCATTCTCTCTACCTTGTCACGAACCGGCTCAAAGCCCGTAACAAAGGGAGACAACGTGGAGATAAGGAGTAGTAAAATATGTATTTATTAACTAAAGCAACTAAGTATAATATACAATGGTGTGTGTAATCAGTAATCAGTAGTGTAAGTGAGTGTTTTGCATGCATGAATGTGATAATGCAGGGTGATGAAAGGTGCCAAAGCAAACAAACAAACGGCCACCAAGAACCACAACACAATCTACAAAGGGTGTCTGCATGGAGAGAGTCTCCTCCATGAATGGGGAAGTGGTGTATTTATCCTGGGAGACACCGGGCCCAGGTGTTTCCCATGTAGCTGACGACCCTCCCAACCCTGCCCTCGAGCATCCTAATAAGGAAATAACAGAGAGAATACGGCAGACAGAGTGGGAGGGTCGTCACATCCCCCCCATAAAACCGGGGACCAACAAGGACCCCGGAACAAAATACCAGCCTCTAAGTTCCAAATTGACACAGCTTCTGCGCCACAAATTGATGAGGGTTTACGTGTTCACACTTACAATTTGCCCCAGCCAACCTCCTCCCCAGACCTCAGCAACCTTCGTACAGGAAGCAACATTTAAGAGGAAAGAAGAAAACAAGACCAGGAGGGAGCAGACAGGACAGAGAGAACATGACAATACGAAACAATGGTCAGTCACGTAAACATTAGGAACAGGGCGCACGAGAGAGCGCATCAGCAATCACGTTTTCAGTGCCTCACATCGAGAGTGCCTCACATTATCCTCTGGTTTGGACACATCATGGACCTCAAAAAAGTGAGGGGGTTATGGTCGGTGTAGACCACAATAGGTACTACCCCCGACCCGACATACACTTCGAAGTGTTGTAGCGCCCAAATTAGTGCTAGCGCTTCCTTTTCAATAAACGAATAGTTCAACTGATAATCGTTAAACTTTTTGGAAAAGAAACTAACAGGCCTCTCAATCCCAGACACATCTGCTTGCAGCAAAACTGCACCTGCCCCCACATGACTAGCATCCACCTGCAAGGTAAATGACAAATCCATGCGAGGAGCAGCCAGCACTGGAGTTGAGATAAGCAACCTCTTTGCATCTTCAAAAGCGTGTTGACAACGAGTAGACCAAACATAAACAGCCTTAGCTTTCAGCATATCTGTCAAGGGAGCGACCACAGTAGAGAAGTTATTACAAAAACTACGGTAATAACCAATCATGCCCAAGAAACGCATCAGTTCCTTTTTAGTAGTTGGTGGTGGAAAAGCATCAATAGCCACCACTTTAGCCCGAACAGGACGCACTTCACCCTGCCCAACCATTTTTCCAAGGTATGTAACGGTCGCCTGAGCAAACTCACATTTTGCCAGATTGATTTTGAGGCAACCCGCAGCCAGACGTTCGAACAAGGCTTGAATACGGGACAGATGTTCTTCCCAAGTATCTGCATAGATCACTACATCGTCCAAATAAACAGCGCACCCGGTCAGACCGGCGACAACCCTGTTCATAAGTCGCTGAAAAGTGGCAGGTGCATTGCGCAGACCGAAACTCATAACTGAATACGAGTATAGACCAAAGGGTGTAATAAAGGCAGAGATTTCACGTGCCCTACTCGTCAGTGGCACCTGCCAATAGCCTTTTAACAGGTCAAATTTGCTCACAAACTTAGCTGCACCGACTTGATCAACACAGTCCTCCATCCGAGGAAGAGGAAATGAATCTGGCTTTGTGACACTGTTTATCTTACGGTAGTCCGTACAAAAACGGTTTGTTCCATCCGTTTTCCTGATCAAGATACAGGGAGAAGCCCAACTGGAGAAAGAAGGCTCTGCTATCTTACTCTCCAGCATGTACTTGACCTCAGCATCCAGACAACGTAGTTTCTCTGAAGAAACTCTATAGAACCGCTGACGAATGGGGTCAGCACCTCCAATGTCAATATCATGTTCTATTAAGTTTGTACGTGTAGGTGTATCAGAAAACAAACCTGGAAATCTCTGAATCAGACCAACTATCTCTTTCCGCCCATCAACAGGTAGGTGAGTGAGAAGACTGTCTAAAATATCCAGTGTTTCTGAATTTTTCAATCTACCCTGCAATATACAATCGTCAGGACCAGGAACATCTTCCTCCTCATGCACAGATCTAGCACGACAAGAACCCAAGGAAACAACGGTATCAGCCAAAAGAACAGGTTTACCGTCCTCTGTAGAATCCCACTGTTCAGTCTCAGAGGAACGTGCATAATAGGGTTTTAACAGATTTACATGGCACAGCTGGTGTGCTTTCCTCCGTTCTGGAGTGGCAACTAGATAATTTTGCTCAGTGCACTGGCGCACCACTGTATATGGACCTTGAAACTTGGCTTGAAAAGGAGAACCAACAATTGGCAGCAGAGCAAGAACCTGGTCACCTGGACTAAAGTGACGAGGCTCAGTTCGGCGATCAAATATGCCCTTCATCCTCTCCTGTGAAGATGATAACTTCTCTTTAGCCATTTCACCAGCGGTGTACAGCCGTCGCCGGAAATCACACACATACGATAACAGGGACTGAGGAGGCTCGGGAGACTTCCAGTCATCCTGGAGAACAGATAAAAGTCCACGCACCCTATGTCCAAACACAAGGTAATTTGGACTGAAACCTGTGCTCTCCTGTGAAACTTCCCTAGCGGCTAACAGTAAACAAGGCAACCCCTCCTCCCAATCCTTATCCATCTCAGTACAATAAGCTCTCAACAAAGACTTAAGTGTTTGATGGAAACGTTCCAGTGCTCCTTGACTTTGCGCGTGATAGGCGCTAGACAAATTGTGTTTAATATGGAGCTGTTGAAGAACCTGACCAAACAGATTAGAGGTAAAATTAGATCCTTGATCACTCTGAATGACCTTTGGGATTCCAAACAATGAGAGAAACTGAGTCAAAGCTTTTAACACCGATTTAGTCTTGATAGATCAGAGAGGATAGGCAGCAGGAAACCTAGTGGTCTGACACATCACAGTGAACAGGTAACTGCTACCCTTTTTAGAACGAGGCAGAGGACCCACACAGTCAATAATCAGATACTCAAAAGGTTGGCTGAGTACAGGAATAGGAAATAATGGTACTGGTTTAATAGCTTGATTAGGCTTACCAGTTAATTGACAGGTGTGACAAGTTTTGATAAAATCAGAAACATCCCTCTTTAATCTAGGCCAAAAGAAATGTCTTAATATGCGATTGTAGGTTTTCCTCACCCCATATGTCCAGCCACGTCGCTGTGAGAAGTTTCCAACACCAACTCACGAAGCTTAACTGGTACAACAACCTGACTAATTGCCTCCCCAGAAAAACACTATCATGAGACACCCACTTTCTCATCAGGACATCCTCTTGGAAAAAAATAGCCATGGGCGACATCTCCCAACTGTTCTATAGGCACAATTTGATCACGCAACTCTTCCAACGTGGGGTCATCCCGTTGCGCATTGATTAGATCTGAGCGGGTTACAGATAACGGGATAGCAGGGAAAACAGTGACATACTTTGTATTATTATCATTAGTCGGCGCAGTGACCAGTTCGCCACGGCTCATAGAACGTGTCACTGCACACGCAGAGAACACCTCTGGGAAACTCTGTACACTCTCATCAGGAATCCCAACAAATGACGGCTTAGTGGAAACCACTGGAGATGGAAACACGACAGGCCATACACGCTCACCAGCCAAGTTATTCCCAAGGATAACATCGATACCCTCAATAGGCAACGAAGGACGCACACCCACAACAACTTCACCCTTCACCAGCCCACAATCCAACATCAGTTTATGCAATGGAACTGACAGAGTGTTCAAACCTATTCCCCTAATCAGTCTCAGCAGAAAAGGGTAACACAGACTCCAACACAAATGATTCAGAGGCACCTGTGTCTCTCAGGATCTTCACTGGCACAAGGTCTTTACTTTCTAACATAGACACAAAACCTTCCGTAATGAAAGGTAAATAGTCTGGATCAATATGGACTTTCACATTCTCCTGGGCCTGAGGAAATGAGTCATGAATGAACTGATGTGGAACAGGTGCAGCTAACGCAGTAGGCTTAGATTTAGCGTAAGCACCCCTTGACCTGAGAAGTGGACATTCGTTTTTCCAATGACCTGAACCTTGACAGTAGTGACACTCCTGCCCAAAGTCAGCTTTACCATGGGAGTCAGGTTCAACCCTAGTTGAATAGAACTCTGCCCGAGAACCAAAGTATCTCGGTGAGCGAAGCCCAAATCTATCCGAACGCCCCCACTCTTTCCGAATACGGGGTTCTGCAAAGACACTTTTGTGAGTGAACACATACTCGTCTGCCAAAACTGCAGCTTCAGCAACATTCTTTACTTTCTGTTCATTAATATACGTGGCAATACGATCAGGAATTGTGTCCTTAAATTGCTCTAACATAATCAGATCACACAGCCCTTGGAAAGTCACAACTGCAGAGGCGGAACACCAGCGATTAAACTGTAAAGACAACTGTCGCGCAAACTCAACATGAGTTTGGTTATCATCCCTTTTTAAAGTTCTAAATCGTTGGCGGTAAGCCTCAGGGACCAATTCATAAATCTGTAACACAGCTGTTTTAACTTTATCATAACTGGCACTGTCGTGTACACTAAGAGCTGAATATGCTTCCTGCGCTTTACCAGTCAGCACACACTGCAACATTAAAGTGCGGTCAGAATCAGGCCAACTCCTAGCGTCAGCAACCAGCTCAAACAACGAAAAGAATGTCTCTGGGTCCCTTTCATTAAACCGAGGCAATAACCGTAAGTTCCCAACAATATCAAATGTCTCTGGGGCACGACCAAAAGCGGAACTACCCCTAGGTAAATCTGGGTCACCTTCCCAAAACAAACTCTCCCCTGAGATCTTTCCTTCCCTAACCAACTTTATACGTTCTTGTTGCAATTTGATTTTAGCACGCTCCATATCTTGTTTAAATGCCAATTCCTTTTCATATTTTACACGATCATGCTCTAGCTTCTCACGATCATGCTGCCGATCATGCTCTAGCTTCTCACGATCATGCTGCCGATCATGCTCTCTCTTCTCACGATCATGCTCCAGCTGTAACAAAAGCAGTTCTTTCTGCTGTTCAAAAAGAAGGTTACTAGGACTAACCGATGGAATGTCCATTGTAACATTATGGGGAGACGACAAATCCTCAGCAGAGGCTGGCCCAGTGGTAACTTCAAGAATACCACTCTCCATCAGATTGGCCTTCAATATCAACCTAATAGAATTCTTTAGACGTTTATCACTAATCTCAACCTTGTAGTGTTCCGCGACCTTCAACAGCTGTTCTTTAGTACCTAAATCTAACAATTCCTCTGATGGAGAGCGAATGAACTTATCTACATAAGACGCCATAATCACACAAAAAAAAAATTCTGGCTCTTCCCTTCTGCTGAGCACACCAGACCACAACCCGAAAATTGACAATCACCCTGAGTACCACAGAAGAGAGATGAGATACGGAGCTTCCCCAAAACCTACAATAACTCAACCCTAGTCTTCGTGCAGATTTGCGGTGGGAATTTACGCACTGTAGCCCGCTGGCAAGGAAATAGAACTCCCCAGCATGCTGGCAAATTCCACCAAGCCACGGATGTGCCCCCGAGACAACTGCTCAGTCCACAGACACCACACAAAAATAACAAACATTAACCATGCCCAACATATTCCAAAAAATGAAACACGTCGCTAAACCTATCAGGGGAAAAAGGCTATAGCTCCGGGTAGCAAGTTTCACTACCCTACACAATCTCCTACCGAGGTACACAGCCGATTTACTCACCTCAGACTGACTTCCCAACAGAAAGTAGAACAAGAGTTTACAGGCTAGGCAGGGCCTGGAAACTAACCATTATCTCTCTCCAACGCAGCACACAAACCAAACAACAAAGGCAACCAATACTGGGCTTATCAAACTCAACCACAATATGCAAACACGTACCTCCACGGTCTCCCAAACCAGTAGTTCAAAGATCCCGGACAAGCGCCCACTTGTCACGAACCGGCTCAAAGCCCGTAACAAAGGGAGACAACGTGGAGATAAGGAGTAGCAAAATATATATTTATTAACTAAAGCAACTAAGTATAATATACAATGGTGTGTGTAATCAGTAGTCAGTAGTGTAAGTGGGTGTTTTGCATGCATGAATGTGATAATGCAGGGTGTTGAAAGGTGCCAAAGCAAACAAACAAAAGGCCACCAAGAACCACAACACAATCTACAAAGGTGTCTGCATGGAGAGAGTCTCCTCCATGAATGTGGAAGAGGTCTATTTATCCTGGGAGACACCTGGCCCAGGTGTTTCCCATGTAGCTGACGACCCTCTCAACTCCGCCCACCGGCATCCTAATAAGGAAACAAGAACAAAGACAGAATACGGCAGACAGAGTGGGAGGGTCGTCACAACACATCAACAACAACCTCCCTCGGAGCATCGTTGCTCATCGCGCCACAAAACAACTACTTCAGGACTCAGACTGAGTGACGTCACCGATTGAAACGCTATTAGCGCGAACCACTGCTAACTAGCTAGCCATTTCACATCGATTATACCTCTCATCAGGTGACAGTCATGTGACATTCTAGAGTTCATCATGTGGCCCCTCTCATCCGGTGACAGTTAGTCGGGGCGGCATGGTAGCCTAGTGGTTAGAGCGGTGGACTAGCCACCGGCCTAGTTAAAAGATGGTAAAATAGAATACAAAAATATGAGAATGAATTGAGGTGGCACCTCTCATCATGTGACAGTCATGTGACATTCTAGAGTTCATCATGAGGCACCTCTCATCAGGTGACAGTCACGTGACATTCTAGAGTTCATCATGAGGCACCTCTCATCATGTGACAGTCATGTGACATTCTAGAGTTCATCATGAATCACCTCTCATCAGGTGACAGTCATGTGACATTCTAGAGTTCATCATGAGGCACCTTTCATCAGGTGACAGTCATGTGACATTCTAGAGTTCATCATGAGGCACCTTTCATCATGTGACAGTCATGTGACATTCTGTAGTTCATCATGTGTCACCTCTCATCATGTGACAGTCATGTGACATTCTTAAGACGCTGTAAGGTGTGGAACGTACAGAGACACTTGGAAGCCCAAGTCCCAAACTGATCCTTTCCACCCCAAGCTGACCCCAATGGATACTAAACCTGACCCTGCTAGATGTGTCAGTCTGGTGTTGTGCACATGGTGCGCTGCCTAGGGGCTTAACCCTGTCCCAGCCATTAGCAACCTGTGGGTTACACAGGGAGCAGTGGCATTCAGGTGAATAAAACATCACAAAAGTTTCTGACAGCTGTTATAAAAATTGAGCACACAGCCATGCAGTCTCCTTCACAGGATGACACCTTTCCAAAGAATCACTTTGTCAAATCTCTGCCCTGCTTGAGCTGCCCCGGTCAATTGTCAGTGCTGTTATTGTGAAATGTAAACATCTCGGAGCAACAACGGCTCAGCGGCGAAGTGGTAGGCCACACAAGCTCACAGAACGGGAGTTCCCGAGTGCTGAAGCGCGTAGTGCTTAAAAATCGTCTGTCTTCGGTAACTACGGAGTCCCAAACTGCCTCTGGAAGCAACGTCAGCACAAGAACTGTTCGTTTCTATGGCCAACCACATACAAGCCTAAGACCGCCACGCGCAATGCGAAGCATCGGTTGGAATGGTGTAAAGCTCACCGTCATTGGAATCTGTAGCAGTGGAGACTCAGTCTCTGGAGTGATGAATCACTCTTCATCATCTGGCAGACAAATCTGGGTTTCGCAGATGCCAAGAGAATGCTACCTACCCCAATGCAGAGTGACAACTGTAAAGTTTGATGGAGGAGGAGCAATGGTATGTGGCTGTTTTTCATGGTTCAAGCCTTTAGCTCCAGTGAAGGGAAATCTTAACGCTACAGATTCTGGGCTTCCAATTTTTAGGCCACAGTTTGGGGAAGGCCCTTTCCTGTTTCATCATGACAATGCCCCTGTCCACAAAGTGAGGTTCGTACAGTATAGAGACAAAGTAGAATCACAATTCAACGGCTCAGACACAAGAGGTATGTGGCAGGGTCTACATTCAATCACGGATTACAAAAAGAAAACCAGCTCAGTCACGGACTAGGATGTCTTGCTCCCAGGCAGACTAAATAACTTTTTTGCCCGCTTTGAGGACAATACAGTGCCTCTGACACGGCCCGCAACCAAAACATGCGGACTCTCCTTCACTGCAGCAGAGGTGAGTAAAACATTTAAACGTGTTAACCCTCACAAGGCTGCAGGCCCAGACGGCATCCCCAGCCGCGCCCTCAGGGCATGCGCAGACCAGCTGGCTGGTGTGTTTACGGACATATTCAATCAATCCCTATCCCAGTCTGCTGTTCCCACATGCTTCAAGAGGGCCAAAATTGTTCCTGTTCCCAAGAAAGCTAAGGTAACTGAGCTAAACGACTAGCACTCACTTCCGTCATCATGAAGTGCTTTGAGAGACTAGTCAAGGACCATATCACCTCCACCCTACCTGACACCCTAGACCCACTCCAATTTGCTTACCGCCCAAATAGGTCCACAGACGATGCAATCTCAACCACACTGCACTCCCTAACCCATCTGGACAAGAGGAATACCTATGTGAGAATGCTGTTCATCGACTACAGCTCGGCATTTAACACCATAGTGCCCTCCAAACTCGTCATCAAGCTCGAGACCCTGGGTCTCCACCCCGCCCTGTGCAACTGGGTACTGGACTTCCTGACGAGCCGCCCCCAGGTGGTGAGGGTAGGTAACAACATCTCCACCCCGCTAATCCTCAACACTGGGGCCCCACAAGGGTGCGTTCTGAGCCCTCTCCTGTACTCCCTGTTCACCCACGACTGCGTGGCCACACACGCCTCCAACTCAATCATCAAGTTTGCGGACGACACAACAGTGGTAGGCTTGATTACCAACAACGACGAGACGGCCTACAGGGAGGAGGTGAGGGCCCTTGGAGTGTGGTGTCAGGAAAATAACTTCACACTCAACGTCAACAAAACTAAGGAGATGATTGTGGACTTCAGGAAACAGCAGAGGGAACACCCCCCTATCCACATCGATGGGACAGTAGTGGAGAGGGTAGCAAGTTATAAGTTCCTCGGCGTACACATCACAGACAAACTGAATTGGTCCACTCACACTGACAGCGTCGTGAAGAAGGCGCAGCAGCGCCTCTTCAACCTCAGGAGGCTGAAGAAATTCGGCTTGTCACCAATAGCACTCACAAACTTCTACAGATGCACAATCGAGAGCATCCTGTCGGGCTGTATCACCGCCTGGTACGGCAACTGCTCCGCCCACAACCGTAAGGCTCTCCAGAGGGTAGTGAGGTCTGCACAACGCATCACCCCCGGGGGCAAACTACCTGCCCTCCAGGACACCTACACCACCCGATGTCACAGGAAGGCCATAAAGATCATCAAGGACAACAACCACCCGAGCCACTGCCTGTTCACCCCGCTATCATCCAGAAGGCGAGGTCAGTACAGGTGCATCAAAGCTGGGACCGAGAGACTGAAAAACAGCTTCTATCTCAAGGCCATCAGACTGTTAAACAGCCACCACTAACATTGAGTGGCTGCTGCCAACACACTGACTCAACTCCAGCCACTTTAATAATGGGAATTGATGGGAGTTGATGTAAAATATATCACTATCCACTTTAAACAATGCTACTTAATATAATGTTTACATACCCTACATTACTCATCTCATATGTCTATACTGTACTCGATACCATCTACTGCATCTAGACTATGCCGCTCTTTACCATCACTCATTCATATATCTTTATGTACATATTCTTTATCCCTTTACACTTGTGTGTATAAGGTAGTAGTTTTGGAATTGTTAGGTTAGATTACTTGTTGGTTATTACTGCATTGTCGGAACTAGAAGCACAAGCATTTCGCTACACTCGCATTAACATCTGCTAACCATGTGTATGTGACAAATAACATTTGATTTGATTTGATTTGAAATGGTTTATCGAGATCCGTGTGGAAGAACTTGACTGGCGTAGAGCCCTGACCTCAACCCCATTGAACACCTTTGGGATTAACCCTTTAAACAACGCCCAAGATGTTGCAAGGCAGGCTCGTGTTTCGAAGGACGCATGACTCTGGAAATCCGCCTCTCCGGAGTCCGTACGGGAGTTGCAGTGACAAGACTGTAACTACCAATTGGATATCACAAAATTGTGAAGAAAAAAAGGATAAAAATATCAACAACCAAAACATTTTATAAATAAAATGCTACTAGACCCCTGGTGGATGGGGTTATATGCCAGCCTCCACAATAAAACCCTGCTACTAGACCCCTGGTGGAGGGGGTTATATGCCAGCCTCCACAATAAAACCCTGCTACTAGACCCCTGGTGGATGGGGTTATATGCCAGCCTCCACAATAAAACCCTGCTACTAGACCCCTGGTGGAGGGGGTTATATGCCAGCCTCCACAATAAAACCCTGCTACTAGACCCCTGGTGGAGGGGGTTATATGCCAGCCTCCACAATAAAACCCTGCTACTAGACCCCTGGTGGAGGGGGTTATATGCCAGTGGTATAGCCTCCACAATAAAACCCTGCTACTAGACCCCTGGTGGAGGGGGTTATATGCCAGTGGTATAGCCTCCACAATAAAACCCTGCTACTAGAACCCTGGTGGAGGGGGTTATATGCCAGTGGGATAGCCTCCACAATAAAACCCTGCTACTAGACCCCTGGTGGAGGGGGTTATATGCCAGCCTCCACAATAAAACCCTGCTACTAGACCCCTTGTGGAGGGTGTTTATATGCCAGTGGGATAGCCTCCACAATAAAACGCTGCTACTAGACCCCTGGTGGAGGGGGTTATATGCCAGTGGTATAGCCTCCTCAATAAAACCCTGCTACTAGACCCCTGGTGGAGGGGGTTATATGCCAGCCTCCACAATAAAACCCTGCTACTAGACCCCTGGTGGAGGGGGTTATATGCCAGTGGTATAGCCTCCACAATAAAACCCTGCTACTAGACCCCTGGTGGAGGGGGTTATATGCCAGCATCCACAATAAAACCCTGCTACTAGACCCCTGGTGGAGGGGGTTATATGCCAGTGGTATAGCCTCCACAATAAAACCCTGCTACTAGACCCCTGGTGGAGGGGGTTATATGCCAGTGGTATAGCCTCCACAATAAAACCCTGCTACTAGACCCCTGGTGGAGGGGGTTATATGCCAGTGGGATAGCCTCCACAATAAAACCCTGCTACTAGACCCCTGGTGGGAGGGGGTTATATGCCAGCCTCCACAATAAAACCCTGCTACTAGACCCCTGGTGGAGGGGGTTATATGCCAGTGGTATAGCCTCCACAATAAAACCCTGCTACTAGACCCCTGGTGGAGGGGGTTATATGCCAGTGGAATAGCCTCCACAATAAAACCCTGCTACTAGACCTCTGGTGGAGGGGGTTATATGCCAGTGGTATAGCCTCCACAATAAAACCCTGCTACTAGACGCCTGGTGGAGGGGGTTATATGCCAGCCTCCACAATAAAACCCTGCTACTAGACCCCTGGTGGAGGGGGTTATATGCCAGTGGGATAGCCTCCACAATAAAACCCTGCTACTAGACCCCTGGTGGAGGGGGTTATATGCCAGTGGTATAGCCTCCACAATAAAACCCTGCTACTAGACCCCTGGTGGAGGGGGTTATATGCCAGTGGGATAGCCTCCACAATAAAACCCTGCTACTAGACCCCTGGTGGAGGGGGTTATATGCCAGCCTCCACAATAAAACCCTGCTACTAGACCCCTGGTGGAGGGGGTTATATGCCAGTGGGATAGCCTCCACAATAAAACCCTGCTACTAGACCCCTGGTGGAGGGGGTTATATGCCAGTGGTATAGAACTTCCGCACTCAACAATCCGGTCGCATTTCGCTTCGCTCCACAGGTAGTATCACATTTTTCATTTCATTACAGTACAACGGCTTGATTTGTTTGATCGTAGCTAGCTACATAGCTAGCTACATAGCCGTCTTTGTATCAAAGATAATTGTGTAGTCTTGAGCGATTTCCTAGGTTAGCTAGCCAGCTATTGTCGTTCTTTTAACGCAACGTAACGTAAATCAACACTGCTAGCTAGCCAGCTAGCCCTGAATAGCAGCACAGTAGCACAGTAGAAACCATTACACTCAACGGAACGACTTGATTAGTGTAGTGTCAACAACGCAGACACTGCCAGCTAGCCTACATAGTCAACAACGCAGCCTCTGCCAGCTAGCCTACTTCAGCAGTACTGTATCATTTTAATCATTTTAGTCAATAAGATTCTTGCTACGTAAGCTTAACTTTCTGAACACTCGAGACGTGTAGTCCACTTGTTATTCCAATCTCCTTTGCATTAGCGTAGCCTCTTGTGTAGCCTGTCAACTATGTGTCTGTCTATCCCTGTTCTCTCCTCTCTGCACAGACCATACAAACGCTCCACACCGCGTGGCCGCGGCCACCCTAATCTGGTGGTCCCAGCGCGCACGACCCACGTGGAGTTCCAGGTCTCCGGTAGCCTCTGGAACTGCCGATCTGCGGCCAACAAGGCAGAGTTCATCTCAGCCTATGCCTCCCTCCAGTCCCTCGACTTCTTGGCACTGACGGAAACATGGATCACCACAGACAACACTGCTACTCCTACTGCTCTCTCTTCGTCTGCCCACGTGTTCTCGCACACCCCGAGAGCTTCTGGTCAGCGGGGTGGTGGCACCGGGATCCTCATCTCTCCCAAGTGGTCATTCTCTCTTTCTCCCCTTACCCATCTGTCTATCGCCTCCTTTGAATTCCATGCTGTCACAGTTACCAGCCCTTTCAAGCTTAACATCCTTATCATTTATCGCCCTCCAGGTTCCCTCGGAGAGTTCATCAATGAGCTTGATGCCTTGATAAGCTCCTTTCCTGAGGACGGCTCACCTCTCACAGTTCTGGGCGACTTTAACCTCCCCACGTCTACCTTTGACTCATTCCTCTCTGCCTCCTTCTTTCCACTCCTCTCTCTTTTGACCTCACCTCTCACCTTCCCCCTACTCACAAGGCAGGAAATACGCTCGACCTCATCTTTACTAGATGCTGTTCTTCCACTAACCTCATTGCAACTCCCCTCCAAGTCTCCGACCACTACCTTGTATCCTTCTCCCTCTCGCTCTCATCCAACACTTCCCACACTGCCCCTACTCGGATGGTATCGCGCCGTCCCAATCTTCGCTCTCTCTCCCCCGCTACTCTCTCCTCTTCCATCCTATCATCTCTTCCCTCTGCTCAAACCTTCTCCAACCTATGTCCTGATTCTGCCTCCTCAACCCTCCTCTCCTCCCTTTCTGCATCCTTTGACTCTCTATGTCCCCGATCCTCCAGGCCGGCTCGGTCCTCCCCTCCCGCTCCGTGGCTCAACAACTCATTGCGAGCTCACAGAACAGGGCTCCGGGCAGCCGAGCGGAAATGGAGGAAAACTCGCCTCCCTGCGGACCTGACATCCTTTCACTCCCTCCTCTCTACATTTTCCTCTTCTCTCTCTGCTGCTAAAGCCACTTTCTACCACTCTAAATTCCAAGCATCTGCCTCTAACCCTAGGAAGCTCTTTGCAACCTTCTCCTCCCTCCTGAATCCTCCTCCCCCTCCCCCCCCCTCCTCCGTCTCTGCAGATGACTTCGTCAACCATTTTGAAAAGAAGGTCGACGACATCCGATCCTCGTTTGCTAAGTCAAACGACACCGCTGGTTCTGCTCACACTGCCCTACCCTGTGCTCTTACCTCTTTCTTCCCTCTCTCTCCAGATGAAATCTCGCGTCTTGTGACGGCCGGCCGCCCAACAACCTGCCCGCTTGACCCTATCCCCTCCTCTCTTCTCCAGACCATTTCCGGAGACCTTCTCCCTTACCTCACCTCGCTCATCAACTCATCCCTGACCGCTGGCTACGTCCCTTCCGTCTTCAAGAGAGCGAGAGTTGCACCCCTTCTGAAAAAACCTACACTCGATCCCTCCGATGTCAACAACTACAGACCAGTATCCCTTCTTTCTTTTCTCTCCAAAACTCTTGAACGTGCCGTCCTTGGCCAGCTCTCCCGCTATCTCTCTCAGAATGACCTTCTTGATCCAAATCAGTCAGGTTTCAAGACTAGTCATTCAACTGAGACTGCTCTTCTCTGTATCACGGAGGCGCTCCGCACTGCTAAAGCTAACTCTCTCTCCTCTGCTCTCATCCTTCTAGACCTATCGGCTGCCTTCGATACTGTGAACCATCAGATCCTCCTCTCCACCCTCTCCGAGTTGGGCATCTCCGGCGCGGCCCACGCTTGGATTGCGTCCTACCTGACAGGTCGCTCCTACCAGGTGGCGTGGCGAGAATCCGTCTCCACACCACGTGCTCTCACCACTGGTGTCCCCAGGGCTCTGTTCTAGGCCCTCTCCTATTCTCGCTATACACCAAGTCACTTGGCTCTGTCATAACCTCACATGGTCTCTCCTATCATTGCTATGCAGACGACACACAATTAATCTTCTCCTTTCCCCCTTCTGATGATCAGGTGGCGAATCGCATCTCTGCATGTCTGGCAGACATATCAGTGTGGATGACGGATCACCACCTCAAGCTGAACCTCGGCAAGACGGAGCTGCTCTTCCTCCCGGGAAGGACTGCCCGTTCCATGATCTCGCCATCACGGTTGACAACTCCATTGTGTCCTCCTCCCAGAGCGCTAAGAACCTTGGCGTGATCCTGGACAACACCCTGTCGTTCTCAACTAACATCAAGGCGGTGGCCCGTTCCTGTAGGTTCATGCTCTACAACATCCGCAGAGTACGACCCTGCCTCACACAGGAAGCGGCGCAGGTCCTAATCCAGGCACTCGTCATCTCCCGTCTGGATTACTGCAACTCGCTGTTGGCTGGGCTCCTGCCTGTGCCATTAAACCCTACAACTCATCCAGAAAGCCGCAGCCCGTCTGGTGTTCAACCTTCCCAAGTTCTCTCACGTCACCCCGCTCCTCCGCTCTCTCCACTGGCTTCCAGTTGAAGCTCGCATCCGCTACAAGACCATGGTGTTTGCCTACGGAGCTGTGAGGGGAACGGCACCTCAGTACCTCCAGGCTCTGATCAGGCCCTACACCCAAACAAGGGCACTGCGTTCATCCACCTCTGGCCTGCTCGCCTCCCTACCACTGAGGAAGTACAGTTCCGCTCAGCCCAGTCAAAACTGTTCGCTGCTCTGGCCCCCAATGGTGGAACAAACTCCCTCACGACGCCAGGACAGCGGAGTCAATCACCACCTTCCGGAGACACCTGAAACCCCACCTCTTTAAGGAATACCTAGGATAGGATAAAGTAATCCCTCTCACCCCCCCCCCTTAAAAGATTTAGATGCACTACTGTTCCACTGGATGTCATAAGGTGAATGCACCAATTTGTAAGTCGCTCTGGATAAGAGCGTCTGCTAAATGACTTAAATGTAAATGTAAATAGCCTCCACAATAAAACCCTGCTACTAGACCCCTGGTGGAGGGGGTTATATGCCAGTGGTATAGCCTCCACAATAAAACCCTGCTACTAGACCCCTGGTGGAGGGGGTTATATGCCAGTGGTATAGCCTCCACAATAAAACCCTGCTACTAGACCCCTGGTGGATGGGGTTATATGCCAGTGGGATAGCCTCCACAATAAAACCCTGCTACTAGACCCCTGGTGGAGGGGGTTATATGCCAGCCTCCACAATAAAACCCTGCTACTAGACCCCTGGTGGAGGGGGTTATATGCCAGTGGGATAGCCTCCACAATAAAACCCTGCTACTAGACCCCTGGTGGAGGGGGTTATATGCCAGTGGGATAGCCTCCACAATAAAACCCTGCTACTAGACCCCTGGTGGAGGGTGTTATATGCCAGTGGTATAGCCTCCACAATAAAACCCTGCTACTAGACCCCTGGTGGAGGGGGTTATATGCCAGTGGTATAGCCTCCACAATAAAACCCTGCTACTAGACCCCTGGTGGATGGGGTTATATGCCAGTGGGATAGCCTCCACAATAAAACCCTGCTACTAGACCCCTGGTGGAGGGGGTTATATGCCAGCCTCCACAATAAAACCCTGCTACTAGACCCCTGGTGGAGGGGGTTATATGCCAGTGGGATAGCCTCCACAATAAAACCCTGCTACTATACCCCTGGTGGAGGGGGTTATATGCCAGTGGGATAGCCTCCACAATAAAACCCTGCTACTAGACCCCTGGTGGAGGGGGTTATATGCCAGTGGGATAGCCTCCACAATAAAACCCTGCTACTAGACCCCTGGTGGAGGGGGTTATATGCCAGTGGTATAGCCTCCACAATAAAACCCTGCTACTAGACCCCTGGTGGAGGGGTTATATGCCAGTGGTATAGCCTCCACAATAAAACCCTGCTACTAGACCCCTGGTGGAGGGGGTTATATGCCAGTGGTATAGCCTCCACAATAAAACCCTGCTACTAGACCCCTGGTGGAGGGGGTTATATGCCAGCCTCCACAATAAAACCCTGCTACTAGACCCCTGGTGGAGGGGGTTATATGCCAGTGGTATAGCCTCCACAATAAAACCCTGCTACTAGACCCCTGGTGGAGGGGGTTATATGCCAGCCTCCACAATAAAACCCTGCTACTAGACCCCTGGTGGAGGGGGTTATATGCCAGTGGTATAGCCTCCACAATAAAACCCTGCTACTAGACCCCTGGTGGAGGGGGTTATATGCCAGTGGTATAGCCTCCACAATAAAACCCTGATACTAGACCCCTGGTGGAGGGGGTTATATGCCAGTGGGATAGCCTCCACAATAAAACCCTGCTGCAAGCTGGATATCCTGGATCCATTCAATGTACGTGCACAAAGATCTTTCCGGGCACAGGGCATGTAAAATTGTGTTGCTCTTCGGAAGGAACCCGGAACTCCCGTTCTGTGAGCTTGTGTGGCCTACCACTTCGCCGCTGAGCCGTTGTTGCTCCTAGATGTTTACATTTCACAAAAACAGCACTGACAATTGACCGGGGCAGCTCAAGCAGGGCAGAGATTTGACAAAGTGATTCTTTGGAAAGGTGTCATCCTGTGAAGGAGACTGCATGGCTGTGTGCTCAATTTTTATAACAGCTGTCAGAAACTTTTGTGATGTTTTATTCACCTGAATGCCACTGCTCCCTGTGTAACCCACAGGTTGCTAATGGCTGGGACAGGGTTAAGCCCCTAGGCAGCGCACCATGTGCACAACACCAGACTGACACATCTAGCAGGGTCAGGTTTAGTATCCATTGGGGTCAGCTTGGGGTGGAAAGGATCAGTTTGGGACTTGGGCTTCCAAGTGTCTCTGTACGTTCCACACCTTACAGCGTCTTAAGAATGTCACATGACTGTCACATGATGAGAGGTGACACATGATGAACTCTAGAATGTCACATGACTGTCACCGGATGAGAGGTGACACATGATGAACTACAGAATGTCACATGACTGTCACATGATGAAAGGTGCCTCATGATGAACTCTAGAATGTCACATGACTGTCACCTGATGAGAGGTGATTCATGATGAACTCTAGAATGTCACATGACTGTCACATGATGAAAGGTGCCTCATGATGAACTCTAAAATGTCACATGACTGTCACATGATGAGAGGGGCCTCATGATGAACTCTAGAATGTCACATGACTGTCACCGGATGAGAGGTGACACATGATGAACTACAGAATGTCACATGACTGTCACATGATGAGAGGTGACACATGATGAACTACAGAATGTCACATGATGAGAGGTGCCTCATGATGAACTCTAGAATGTCACATGATGAGAGGGGCCTCATGATGAACTCTAGAATGTCACATGACTGTCAGATGATGAGAGGTGACACATGATGAACTACAGAATGTCACATGACTGTCACCTGATGAGAGGTGCCACATGATGAACTACAGAATGTCACATGACTGTCACCAGATGAGAGGTGCCACATGATGAACTACAGAATGGCACATGACTGTCACCGGATGAGAGGTGCCTCATGATGATCTCTAGAATGTCACATGACTGTCACATGATGAGAGGTGATTCATGATGAACTCTAGAATGTCACATGACTGTCACATGATGAGAGGTGCCTCATGATGATCTCTAGAATGTCACATGACTGTCACCAGATGAGAGGGGCCACATGATGAACTACAGAATGTCACATGACTGTCACCTGATGAGAGGTGCCTCATGATGAACTCTAGAATGTCACATGATGAGAGGTGACACATGATGAACTACAGAATGTCACATGACTGTCACCTGATGAGAGGTGACACATGATGATCTCTAGAATGTCACATGACTGTCACATGATGAGAGGTGCCTCATGATGATCTCTAGAATGTCACATGACTGTCACCTGATGAGAGGTGACACATGATGATCTCTAGAATGTCACATGACTGTCACATGATGAGAGGTGCCTCATGATGAACTCTAGAATGTCACCTGATGAGAGGGGCCACATGATGAACTACAGAATGTCACATGACTGTCACCTGATGAGAGGTGACACATGATGAACTCTAGAATGTCACATGATGAGAGGTGACACATGACGAACTACAGAATGTCACATGACTGTCACCTGATGAGAGGTATAATCGATGTGAAATGGCTAGCTAGTTAGCAGTGGTTCGCGCTAATAGCGTTTCAATCGGTGACGTCACTCAGTCTGAGTCCTGAAGTAGTTGTTTTGTGGCGCGATGAGCAACGATGCTCCGAGGGAGGTTGTTGTTGATGTGTGTAGAGGGACCCTGTCTGTCACCTGATGAGAGGTGATTCATGATGAACTACAGAATGTCCCCTGATGAGAGGTGATTCATGATGAACTCTCATATTTTTGTATTTTATTTATTTATTTTAACTAGGCCGGTGGCTAGTCCACCGCTCTAACCACTAGGCTACCATGCCGCCCGACTAACTGTCACCTGATGAGAGGTGACTCATGATGAACTCTACACCTGTATAGTCTTCCTTGATAATATGGAATGTTTGTCTCAACTCTTCCTCCTTTAAAATCGCGCCTTATTTTTAGAATGGCATTCATCTTGTGTTTATTCTACACATTACTGTCTTATGTCACATGACTCACCGGATGAGACCGGAAATTCACAGTGTTTTGTTTATTTTCCGGGTACGAGGGACATGTCATTCATTCATGGATGTGTCACCTTAACAATGCCCCCTTTTTCTAAGAACCAAGTTCAGGAGAAGGAAGCAGAATAAATTGAGATGATAATAATTTGAGATGATGGGAAACACCATGAGTTGGTATTTATCAAAAACCCTTCCTTATAAATGTGAAAGTCACTGAAGCCTACTCTTTGAATAAATATCATTTTCTTCCAACATTGGATGTTGCCCTTACAACACTGAGTTCACTTCACACAGACTCCCAGAGCATCACCGTGTGATAATGAAGTGATGAGGTGTGTTTAGATGAGTGTCTGGCTCTGAAATCCACTGACCAGTAGATGGCGCTATAGCAGGAGAAGCCAGCTCTGTGTACCAGCTACAGGAAAGTAGGCTGTATGTTTCTGACAAAGTGTCTTTGTGTACGTTCCACACCTCATTGTGTCTTAAGACTGTCAGATTACTGTCAACTGATGAGAGGGGAAATTCATAGAGTTTGTACTTCCTCCTAATGAACTGTGTCTGAAATGATGAATATGACCTAGGGAATGTCACCACGGCTCAGTCTTTCACCTGTACTGTCATTCTAGATGGTTAACTTCTGTAGTTTCCACCTGCGGCTCAGCCCTCCTGGCAGGGCAGTATATAAGAGATCACACAGGTTGAGGACTCTACATCACCAAGACTTCTACTACCACAGTTTCATACTGACCTACAGAGCGACTGCTGTGACCATCATCCACACATCAGACCACCGTCCAGACAGACGGAGACATCTGAGACTCCGGCAGAAGCAGACAGAGGTATGGAGGAGAGCAAATAAGTATTTAAGACTTTGGTATGCTTTTATGGGCTTTAACCTCTCTCTCTCTCTCTCTCTCTCTCTCTCTCTGTCTCTCTGTCTCTCTCTCTCTCTCTCTCTCTCTCTCTCTCTCCTCTCTCTCTCTCTCTCTCTCTCTCTCTCTCTCTCTCTCTCTCTCTGGCTCTGTCTCTGTCTCTGTCTCTCTCTCTCTCTCTCTCTCTCTGTCTCGCTCTCTCTCTCTCGCTCTCTGTCAATTCAATTCAATTAAATTCAAGGGCTTTATTGGCATGGGAAACGTGTTAACATTGCCAAAGCAAGTGAGGTAGACAACATACAAAGTGAATATATAAAGTGAAAAACAACAAAAATTAACAGTAAACATTACACATACAGAAGTTTCAAAACAGTAAAGACATTACAAATGTCATATTATATATATATATACAATGTACAAATAGTTAAAGGACACAAGATAAAATGAATAAGCATAAATATGGGTTGTATTTACAATGGTGTTTGTTCTTCACTGGTTGCCCTTTTCTCGTGGCAACAGGTCACAAATCTTGCTGCTGTGATGGCACACTGTGGAATTTCACCCAAAAGATATGGGAGTTTTTCAAAATTGGATTTGTTTTCGAATTCTTTGTGGATCTGTGTAATCTGGGGGAAATATGTCTCTCTAATATGGTCATACATTGGGCAGGAGGTTAGGAAGTGCAGCTCAGTTTCCACCTCATTTTGTGGGCAGTGAGCACATAGCCTGTCTTCTCTTGAGAGCCAGGTCTGCCTTCAGCTGCCTTTCTCAATAGCAAGGCTATGCTCACTGAGTCTGTACATAGTCAAAGCTTTCCTTAATTTTGGGTCAGTCACAGTGGTCAGGTATTCTGCCGCTGTGTACTCTCTGTGTAGGGCCAAATAGCATTCTAGTTTGCTCTGTTTTTTTTGTTAATTCTTTCCAATGTGTTAAGTAATTATCTTTTTGTTTTCTCATGATTTGGTTGGGTCTAATTGTGCTGTTGTCCTGGGGCTCTGTAGGGTGTGTTTGTGTTTGTGAACAGAGCCCCAGGACCAGCTTGCTTAGGGGACTCTTCTCCAGGTTCATCTCTCTGTAGGTGATGGCTTTGTTATGGAAGGTTTGGGAATCGCTTCCTTTTAGGTGGTTGTAGAATTTAACAGCTCTTTTCTGGATTTTGATAATTAGTGGGTATCGGCCTAATTCTGCTCTGCATGCATTATTTGGTGTTTTACGTTGTACACGGAGGATATTTTTGCAGAATTCTGCGTGCAGAGTCTCAATTTGGTGTTTTTCCCATTTTGTGAAGTCTTGGTTGGTGAGCGGACCCCAGACCTCACAACCATAAAGGGTAATGGGCTCTATGACTGATTCAAGTATTTTTAGCCAAATCCTAATTGGTATGTTGAAATGTATGTTTCTTTTGATGGCATAGAATGCCCTTCTTGCCTTGTCTCTCAGATCGTTCACAGCTTTGTGGAAGTTACCTGTGGCGCTGATGTTTAGGCCAAGGTATGTATAGTTTTTTGTGTGCTCTAGGGCAACAGTGTCTAGATGGAATTTGTATTTGTGGTCCTGGTGACTGGACCTTTTTTGGAACACCATTATTTTGGTCTTACTGAGATTTACTGTCTGGGCCCAGGTCTGACAGAATCTGTGCATAAGATCTAGGTGCTGCTGTAGGCCCTCCTTGGTTGGTGACAGAAGCACCAGATCATCAGCAAACAGCAGACATTTGACTTCGGATTCTAGCAGGGGGAGGCCGGGTGCTGCAGACTTTTCTAGTGCCCGCGCCAATTCGTTGATATATATGTTGAAGAGGGTGGGGCTTAAGCTGCATCCCTGTCTAACCCCACGACCCTGTATGAAGAAATGTGTGTGTTTTTTGCCAATTTTAACCGCACACTTGTTGTTTGTGTACATGGATTTTATAATGTCGTATGTTTTACCCCCAACACCACTTTCCATCAGTTTGTATAGCAGACCCTCATGCCAGATTGAGTCGAAAGCTTTTTTGAAATCAACAAAGCATGAGAAGACTTTGCCTTTGTTTTGGTTTGTTTGGTTGTCAATTAGGGTGTGCAGGGTCAATACATGGTCTGTTGTACGGTAATTTGGTAAAAAGCCAATTTGACATTTGCTCAGTACATTGTTTTCATTGAGGAAATGTACGAGTCTGCTGTTAATAATAATGCAGAGGATTTTCCCAAGGTAGTTATTGGGGTCAAATTTGTCTCCACTTTTGTGGATTGGGGTGATCAGTCCTTGGTTCTCTCTCTCTCTCTCTCTCTCTCTCTCTCTCTGTCTCTCTCTCTCTCTGTCTCTCTCTTTCTCTCTCTCTCTCTCTCTCTCTCTCTCTCTCTCTCTCTCTCTCTCTCTCTCTGTCTCTGTCTCTCTGTCTCTCTCTCTCGCTCTCTGTCTCTCTCTCTCCTCTCTCTCTCTCTCTCTCTCTCTCTACCTCTCTCTCTCTCTCTCTCTCTCTATCTTTCTCTCTCTCTCTCTCTCTCTCTCTCTCTCTCTCTCTCTCTCTGTCTCTGTCTCTCTGTCTCTCTCTCTCTGTCGCTAGCTCTCTGTCTCTCTCTCTCGCTCTCTGTCTCTCTCTCTCCTCTCTCTCTCTCTCTCTCTCTCTCTCTCTACCTCTCCCTCTCTCTCTCTCTCAATCTCTCTCTCTCTCTCTGTCTCTCTCTCTCTCAAATTCAAATTCAAATTCAAGCTGCTTTATTGGCATGAAAAACATTGTGTCAATATTGCCAAAGCAACAATGTATACAATATACATTGTAACAAAATTATAAATGATAGCAAATAATAATATAAAATGGTAGTAAATAATAATACAAAATTAAATACAGAAATAATAACAATAAAATGGTAACAGTCAATAGTAGAAATGTAATAAATATAATTATGGAAAATGAAACTATAACTAACTTCTAACTAAATAACGGTCATCTTCTTCTTTATATCAGTACTACAACTACAATCATCATTACTACGACTACTACTACCATCACTAAACTGTTATCACTACCATTACCACCCATATTTGGAATGATAAACATTAATAATTATAGTAATAACAATAATAGTAATAATAAGTAAGTTACTGTTTACTATGCAGATGTTATTATTCAGTGTCCCTCAGGTTATGGCAGGAAAATACATATTTGGCTGCAAGAGGAGCCATTGCTCCTTCGCCCATGAGTATTCTTAGTTTTTCCTCTGGGTTCAATTTGTAAAAATTTGGAATATATGTAGTCATTTCTGTGAATAATGAATCTCTTTGTGAGGAATATTTATCACAGTAAAGGAGAAAGTGCATCTCTGTCTCTACCTCCCCTGTCATGCAGTGACCACATACACGCTCCTCTTTGGGTAGCCATGTCTTTTTATGAGAGAGAGAGAGACAGAGAGACAGAGAGACAGAGAGAGAGAGAGAGAGAGAGAGAGAGAGAGAGAGAGAGAGAGAGAGAGAGAGAGAGAGAGAGAGAGAGAGAGGGGGGGAGAGGGAGAGGGAGAGGGAGAGAAAGAGAGGGAGAGAGAGAGGTAGAGAGAGAGGTAGAGAGAGAGAGAGAGAGAGAGGTAGAGAGAGAGAGAGAGAGAGAGAGAGAAGCTGAGGTTTAAGAAGATAAACAGAAATCCCTATGTTAGGACGCCTGTTTATGGCCTGGGCACAACTCAAAGACACACTCCCTTTGTCTCTCTGTTCTCCCTCTCTTTCCAGGTTATAAAAACAGCCTTCACCCAGTGGAGTTGACGCAGTCAGGACTGCCGTGTACAGCAGCCAACCCAGAGATGAGTGTGTCAACGTGTCAGATGAAGGAACGTTACAACCAGCAGGGATTCCTCTCTGCTGTACCGGTCCTAGACGACACAGAGCTGAGGGAGGCCAGACAGGCCTTCAACCACCTGGAGAGAGAGTTCGGTGAGTGGAGGGGGACGAGGAGGAGGAGGGGGGTTAGGGTTAGAGGTCAATACATCTGTAATACCACCATGATTATGGTTTTATTTTATTTCACCTTTATGTAACTAGGCAAGTTCATATTTTCAATGATGGCCTAGGAACAGAAGGTTAACAGCCTTGTTCGTTCAACCTTTTATGGTTAAACATGTCCTTTAAATGGAATCTATTGAATGTTAACTTCATCTGTCTATCTGTGTTGAATGATATCTACCTCTGTCTATCTGTGTTGAATTACATCTACCTCTGTCTATCTGTGTTGAATTACATCTACCTCTGTCTATCTGTGTTCAATTACATCTACCTCTGTCTACCTGTATGGAATTACATCTACCTCTGTCTATCTGTGTTGAATTATATCTACCTGTATTGAATGATATCTTCCTGTATTGAATGATATCTACCTGTATTGAATGATATCTACCTGTGTTGAATGATATCTATATGTATCTACCTGTAATGAATGATATCTATCTTTATTGAATGATATCTACCTGTTTTCAATGATATCTACCTGTATTGAATGATATCTATCTTTGTATACCTGTAATGAATGATATCTACCTGCATTGAATGATATCTACCTGTATTGAGTGATATCTACCTGTATTGAATGATATCTACCTGTTTTGAATGATATCTTCATGTATTGAATGATATCTACCTGTTTTGAATTATATCTACCTGTATTGAATGATATCTACCTGTTTTGAATTATATCTACCTGTATTGAATGGTATCTACCTGTATTGAATTATGTCTACCTGTGTCTACATGTAATGAATGATATCTACCTGTATTGAATGATATCTATCTGTATCTCCCTGTATTGAATGATATCTACCTGTATTGAATGATATCTATCTGTATCTCCCTGTATTGAATGATAGCTACCTGTATTGAATGATATCTACCTGTATTGAATGATATCTACCTGTATTGAATGATATTGTATTGAATGATATCTACCTGTATTGAATGATATCTACCTGTATTGAATGATAGCTACCTGTATTGAATGATATCTATCTGTATCTACCTGTATTGAATGATATCTATCTGTATTGAATGATAGCTACCTGTATTGAATGATATCTACCTGTATTGAATGATATCTACCTGTATTGAATGATAGCTACCTGTATTGAATGATATCTACCTGTATTGAATGATATCTACCTGTATTGAATGATATCTACCTGTATTGAATGATAGCTACCTGTATTGAATGATATCTATCTGTATCTATCTGTATTGAATGATATCTATCTGTATCTATCTGTATTGAATGATATCTATCTGTATCTACCTGTATTGAATGATATCTATCTGTATTGAATGATATCTACCTGTATTGAATGATAGCTACCTGTATTGAATGATATCTATCTGTATCTACCTGTATTGAATGATATCTATCTGTATCTCCCTGTATTGAATGATAGCTACCTGTATTGAATGATATCTATCTGTATTGAATGATAGCTACCTGCATTGAATGATATCTATCTGTATTGAATGATATCTACCTGTATTGAATGATATCTACCTGTATTGAATGATATCTACCTGTATTGAATGATATCTATATGTATTGAATGATAGCTACCTGTATTGAATGATATCTATCTGTATTGAATGATAGCTACCTGTATTGAATGATATCTATCTGTATTGAATGATAGCTACCTGCATTGAATGATATCTATCTGTATTGAATGATAGCTACCTGTATTGAATGATAGCTACCTGCATTGAATGATATCTATCTGTATTGAATGATATCTACCTGTATTGAATGATAGCTACCTGTATTGAATGATATCTATCTGTATCTACCTGTATTGAATGATATCTACCTGTATTGAATGATAGCTACCTGTAATGAATGATATCTACCTGTATTGAATGATATCTATCTGTATCTACCTGTATTGAATGATATCTATCTGTATCTACCTGTATTGAATGATATCTACCTGTATTGAATGATATCTATCTGTATCTACCTGTATTGAATGATAGCTACCTGCATTGAATGATATCTACCTGTATTGAATGATATCTATCTGTATCTACCTGTATTGAATGATAGCTACCTGCATTGAATGATATCTACCTGTATTGAATGATATCTATCTGTATTGAATGATATAGCTACCTGTATTGAATGATATCTATCTGTTTCTCCCTGTATTGAATTATATCTACCTGTATTGACTGATATCTACCTGTGTCTACCTGACTTCAGGTGAGGAGTATACCCAGTACAGTCTCCACAATGTGCACCTGCAGTACCCCTGGGTGATGGGCCTGGCCAAACACCCCCACATCCTACAGGTGGTACAGTCCATCCTGGGCTCTGATGTCATCCTGCTAGACTCACGCTTCATCTGCAAGTACCCAACAACCCCCACACCCCACCCCACAGCCACACAGGCAGGAAATGATGCCATCACTCTGACCAGTGAGGAGGAAGTGAGGTCATCAGAGAAGAACCAGCAGAGTGAGACTGGACTGCCCTTCGTGGCCTGGCACCAGGATATGAGGTGAGTACATCACTAATACTTCTACAGCTACATTACTATTACAATACTAATACTACTGTCAGTTACAAGTATCTCAAAAATAGTAAAATACTACTACAGTACTACTACCGCTACCAATACTGCTTGTAGTACTGTTACTACAACTACTACAGTAGTACTACAATATTACAACTACTACATCACTACTGCTGCTACTACCTCTACTACTACAACTACAATACTACAGCTACTACTACCACAATACTACTACAATATTACTTCTACTACACCAGTCCTACTACTACAGTACAACTACTACTACTACAATACTACAGCTACTACTACCACAACACTACTACAATACTACTACTATCACAATACTACTTCTACTACTACAGTACTACTACTGCTACTACTACTACTACAACTATCACAATCCCACTCCTACTACTACAGTACTACTACTGCTACCAATACTGCTTGTAGTACTGTCACTACAACTACTACAGTAGTACTACAATATTACTACTGCTACACCACTCCTACTACTACAGTACGTTTTGAGTAATAACAAGTATTTACTCAGCAGCTGTCTGATTCTCCAGGTACTGGGGAATAGCTGGGGGTCCAGTCCTGTCGGTGTGGCTGGCTCTAGACGACTCACTGGCAGAAAACGGAGCCCTGAAGGTCATCCCAGGTATTGCAGCTCCCCTGACCACCTAAAACTCACCAATCCATTTCGTTTCCAGAAACGGCCAGTTCAGTTCTAATTGGTGCCACAACTAGATAAATAAATACTTAAATGTCTCCTCAAAATATTAATCTGCATTTAGCCAGGTACAGTTAATGTTCTTAAAGCCTCTTTCTGTCAGTCTAGCATGAAATGACTGCTGTAAATGACTGTGATAAGATGTCCTTTCATAGACAAACAGAAGACTAGAATCTGTGTGGTTAGTAAAGTGTTCACTCTCCTCTCCTCTCCTCTCCTCTCTCCTCTCCTCTCCTCTCCTCTCCTCTCCTCTCCTCTCCTCTCCTCTCCTCTCCTCTCCTCTCCTCTCCTCTCTCTCCTCCTCTCCTCTCCTCGCCTCTCCTCTCCTCGCCTCTCCTCTCCTCTCCTCTCTCCTCTCTCTCCTCTCCTCTCCCTCTCCTCTCCTCTCCCTCTCCCTCTCCTCCTCTCCTCTCCTCTCCTCTCCTCTCCTCTCCTCTCCTCTCCTCTCCCCTCCCCTCTTCCCCCTCCTCCTCCAGGAAGCCACTGCTCTGGCATGCTGCCCCACCAACTCGCCTCCCGCCCGGAAACATGCTGTCAGTCAACCAGGAGATCCCTGAGGAGCTGGTGCAAACGGATAGCGTTCTACTCTGCCCCCTATTGGCTGGGCAGATGTCTGTAAGTCACACTGCCCCCCTACTGGGGATTCTTGTCTTTTTAAGAACAACAAATGTCAGCAAACAGACATTCTGTATTACAGTGAGCTTCCCATCCCAAGTCCTACTGGGCATTCTGTATTACAGGGAGCTTCCCATCCCAGGTCCTACTGGACATTCTGTATTACAGGGAGCTTCCCATCCCAAGTCCTACTGGGGATTCTGTATTACAGGGAGCTTCCCATCCCAGGTCCTACTGGGCATTCTGTATTACAGGGAGCTTCCCATCCCAAGTCCTACTGGGCATTCTGTATTACAGGGAGCTTCCCATCCCAAGTCCTATTGGGCATTCTGTATTACAGGGAGCTTCCCATCCCAAGTCCTACTGGGCATTCTGTATTACAGGGAGCTTCCCATCCCAAGTCCTACTGGGCATTCTGTATTACAGGAGCTTCCCATCCCAAGTCCTACTGGACATTCTGAATTACAGGAGCTTCCCATCCCAAGTCCTACTGGGCATTCTGTATTACAGGGAGCTTCCCATCCCAAGTCCCACTGGGCATTCTGTATTACAGGGAGCTTCCCATCCCAAGTCCTACTGGGGATTCTGTATTACAGGGAGCTTCCCATCCCAAGTCCTACTGGGCATTCTGTATTACAGGGAGCTTCCCATTCCAAGTCCTACTGGGCATTCTGTATTACAGGGAGCTTCCCATCCCAAGTCCCACTGGGCATTCTGTATTACAGGGAGCTTTACAGGGTGCTGTACAAACAATAAGAATTAAGGTGCTATTTGGGATTGTGATTTGATGTTGATGGTTAATCCCAATCAGATCCATGATGGGTTCCTGGTCCACGCCAGTGACCCCAACACATCCCAGAAGAGACGCTGTGGCATCCCAAGTCGTGATCGATACGTCCCTACCTGTGCCTACCTATACAGGTGAGAACTACTGTAGATATGTCTCTACCTGTATCTACCCTATACAGGTGAGAACTACTGTAGATATGTCTCTACCTGTATCTACCCAATCCTATACAGGTGAGAACTACTGTAGATATGTCTCTACCTGTATCTACCCTATACAGGTGAGAACTACTGTAGATATGTCTCTACCTGTATCTACCCTATACAGGTGAGAACTACTGTAGATATGTCTCTACCTGTGCCTACCCTATACAGGTGAGAACTACTGTAGATATGTCTCTACCTGTATCTACCCTATACAGGTGAGAACTACTGTAGATATGTCTCTACCTGTATCTACCCTATACAGGTGAGAACTACTGTAGATATGTCTCTACCTGTATCTACCCTATACAGGTGAGAACTACTGTAGATATGTCTCTACCTGTATCTACCCTATACAGGTGAGAACTATTGTAGATATGTCTCTACCTGTATCTACCCTATACAGGTGAGAACTACTGTAGATATGTCTCTACCTGTATCTACCCTATACAGGTGAGAACTACTGTAGATATGTCTCTACCTGTATCTACCCTATACAGGTGAGAACTACTGTAGATATGTCTCTACCTGTATCTACCCTATACAGGTGAGAACTACTGTAGATATGTCTCTACCTGTGCATACCCTATACAGGTGAGAACTACTGTAGATATGTCTCTACCTGTATCTACCCTATACAGGTGAGAACTACTGTAGATATGTCTCTACCTGTATCTACCCTATACAGGTGAGAACTACTGTAGATATGTCTCTACCTGTGCCTACCCTATACAGGTGAGAACTACTGTAGATATGTCTCTACCTGTATCTACCCTATACAGGTGAGAACTACTGTAGATATGTCTCTACCTGTATCTACCCTATACAGGTGAGAACTACTGTAGATATGTCTCTACCTGTATCTACCCTATACAGGTGAGAACTACTGTAGATATGTCTCTACCTGTATCTACCCTATACAGGTGAGAACTACTGTAGATATGTCTCTACCTGTATCTACCCTATACAGGTGAGAACTACTGTAGATATGTCTCTACCTGTATCTACCCTATACAGGTGAGAACTACTGTAGATATGTCTCTACCTGTATCTACCCTATACAGGTGAGAACTACTGTAGATATGTCTCTACCTGTATCTACCCTATACAGGTGAGAACTACTGTAGATATGTCTCTACCTGTATCTACCCTATACGGGTGAGAACTACTGTAGATATGTCTCTACCTGTATCTACCCTATACGGGTGAGAACTACTGTAGATATGTCTCTACCTGTGTCTACCCTATACGGGTGAGAACTACTGTAGATATGTCTCTACCTGTATCTACCCTATACAGGTGAGAACTACTGTAGATATGTCTCTACCTGTATCTACCCTATACAGGTGAGAACTACTGTAGATATGTCTCTACCTGTATCTACCCTATACAGGTGAGAACTACTGTAGATATGTCTCTACCTGTATCTACCCTATGTTTCTCTCTCTCTCTCTCTCTGCAGGACCCAGACCGTCCCAGGCATTTCCATGCTACAGTGATGGCCAGTGGATCAGACCAATTCAGTCACTTCTCCACCTTGCTGTGATGAGCCTTACAGCACAACTACAACCATATCCATAGAGATCCCATTACCATATTACTGTCTGATACTTAGAGGAACCTAATGATACTGTATTCACCTTGATGACTTACTGCTGTATTCACCTTGATGACTTACTGCTGTGTTCACCTTGATGACTTACTGCTGTGTTCACCTTGATGACTTACTGCTGTGTTCACCTTGATGACTTACTGCTGTGTTCACCTTGATGACTTACTGCTGTGTTCACCTTGATGACTTACTGCTGTGTTCACCTTGATGACTTACTGCTGTGTTCACCTTGATGACTTACTGCTGTGTTCACCTTGATGACTTACTGCTGTGTTCACCTTGAGGACTTACTGCTGTGTTCACCTTGAGGACTTACTGCTGTGTTCACCTTGATGACTTACTGCTGTGTTCACCTTGATGATATCGGATGAACGGTTTAAAAATCACTTTTTGTACATCGCCCCCCATATTAGGAGACCAAAAGTACTGGGACAAATTCACTTCTATGTATTAAAGTAGTCTAAAGTTTAGTATTTGGTCCCATGTTCATAGCATTAACTATATCAATCTTGTGACTCTACAAACTTGTTGGATGCATTTGTTGTTTTGTTTTGGTTGAGTTTCAGATTATTTTGTGCCCAATAGAAATGTTAAATAATGGAGATTAGAATCGACTATGTTTCCAAACACTTCTACATTAACGTGGATGTTATCATGATTACGGATAATCCTGAATGAATCTTGATTAATGATGAGTGAGAACCTTACAGACAAAAACATCATACTCTCCAAAAATGCTAACCTCCCCTGTTATTGTAATGGTGAGAGGTTAGCATGTCTTGGGGGTATGAAATAAAATGTTAACCTCCTCTGTTATTGTAATGGTGAGAGGTTAGCATGTCTTGGGGGTATGAAATAAAATGCTAACCTCCCCTGTTATTGTAATGGTGAGAGGTTAGCATGTCTTGGGGGTATGAAATAAAATGCTAACCTCCCCTGTTATTGTAATGGTGAGAGGTTAGCATGTCTTGGGGGTATGAAATAAAATGCTAACCTCCTCTGTTATTGTAATGGTGAGAGGTTAGCATGTCTTGGGGTATGAAATAAAATGCTAACCTCCTCTGTTATTGTAATGGTGAGAGGTTAGCATGTCTTGGGGTATGAAATAAAATGCTAACCTCCCTGTTATTGTAATGGTGAGAGGTTAGCATGTCTTGGGGGTATGAAATAAAATGCTGACCTCCTCTGTTATTGTAATGGTGAGAGGTTAGCATGTCTTGGGGGTATGATATAAAATGCTAACCTCCCCTGTTATTGTAATGGTGAGAGGTTAGCATGTCTTGGGGGTATGAAATAAAATGCTAACCTCCTCTGTTATTGTAATGGTGAGAGGTTAGCATGTCTTGGGGGTATGAAATAAAATGCTAACCTCCTCTGTTATTGTAATGGTGAGAGGTTAGCATGTCTTGGCGGTATGAAATAAAATGCTAACCTCCTCTGTTATTGTAATGGTGAGAGGTTAGCATGTCTTGGGGGTATGAAATAAAATGCTAACCTCCTCTGTTATTGTAATGGTGAGAGGTTAGCATGTCTTGGGGGTATGAAATAAAATGCTAACCTCTGTTTTCGGTGTATGATGTGTGCATTTAACTTTTTTTACTTTCTCCCTCGTCATTATTCATTCAGGACTATATGTTGTCATGGTAACGTCCATGTAGAAGTGTTTAGAACCGTACAGCATGTGTCACTGTCCCAATACCGGTGGAGCTCACAGTATCTGGGTTGGACTGGGTTGGACTGGGTCGGGCTGGGTTGGACTGGGTTGGACTGGGTTGGACTGGGTTGGGCTGGGTTGGACTGGGTTGGACTGGGTTGGACTGGGTCGGGCTGGGTTGGACTGGAGTCTATCTCATGTTTCTGTAGAGTGAACCAGAACGGCCCATAGGGCAGGAGACCATCTCCTGTTTCTGTAGAGTGAACCAGAACGGTCCATAGGGTAGGAGACCATCTCCTGTTTCTGTAGAGTGAACCAGAACGGCCCGTATGACAGGAGTCCATCTCCTGTTTCTGTAGAGTGAACCAGAACGGCCCATAGGGCAGGAGTCCATCTCCTGTTTCTGTAGAGTGAACCAGAACGGCCCGTAGGGCAGGAGTCCATCTCCTGTTTCTGTAGAGTGAACCAGAACGGCCCATAGGGTAGGAGTCCATCTCCTGTTTCTGTAGAGTGAACCAGAACGGCCCGTAGGGCAGGAGTCCATCTCCTGTTTCTGTAGAGTGAACCAGAACGGCCCATAGGGCAGGAGTCCATCTCCTGTTTCTGTAGAGTGAACCAAAACGGCCCGTAGGGCAGGAGTCCATCTCCTGTTTCTGTAGAGTGAACCAGAACGGCCCATAGGGCAGGAGTCCATCTCCTGTTTCTGTAGAGTGAACCAGAACGGCCCATAGGGCAGGAGTCCATCTCCTGTTTCTGTAGAGTGAACCAGAACGGCCCGTAGGGCAGGAGTCCATCTCCTGTTTCTGTAGAGTGAACCAGAACGGCCCGTAGGGCAGGAGTCCATCTCCTGTTTCTGTAGAGTGAACCAGAACGGCCCGTAGAGCAGGAGACCATCTCCTGTTTCTGTAGAGTGAACCAGAACGGCCCATAGGGCAGGAGACCATCTCCTGTTTCTGTAGAGTGAACCAGAACGGCCCATAGGGCAGGAGACCATCTCCTGTTTCTGTAGAGTGAACCAGAACGGCCCATAGGGTAGGAGTCCATCTCCTGTTTCTGTAGAGTGAACCAGAACGGCCCATAGTGCAGGAGACCATCTCCTGTTTCTGTAGAGTGAACCAGAACGGCCCATAGGGTAGGAGTCCATCTCCTGTTTCTGTAGAGTGAACCAGAACGGCCCATAGGGTAGGAGTCCATCTCCTGTTTCTGTAGAGTGAACAAAAAGGCAAGCCACTCTGAAGGTGACCTGAGCTGACCTGGAGTCCATCTCCTGTTTTAGTGCATTGATAATGATTATAATTACATGTATAAAATGTGATTGGAGGACAAATTAAATGCTGTATGAACATGTAAACTGATGTATCTGGGACTTCATGCTATATTACCTCTTCATGTGTCTTATTGTGATTTACGTGTTGAATAAACCATCTCACTAGACACTGGCATCTTTCTCTGTGGAACTTGGTGGGCCTTACTTTGTAAGTCACAGCAAACTATGTTTCATTTGTAAAAAAAATTCTGGGATTGGGATTTTAACCAGTTGAATGAAAGGGCAAAATGTAGATTTCCACCTAAATAAACTTACCCAAACATCATTATTTTTCATGAGGAGGCTACAAACAGTAACGGGTCATGCTGCGTAGCTTTAGAAAGGGCTGGAAATCCCCTTCCTGGTTCAAATAGTTACAAATTGCTGATGTACATTGTACAAATATTATGAAAATCATAGATTTTTTCAGATTCAACAAAACTGTGGCAATAGGGCTTGAAATGACGGATATTATTTCTAAATATAGTAACAATCAAATGATAAACGACTTACTAAAGTTTTCACATTTCTTATAACTAAAATAAATATGATCAAACTTAGTGACAGTACAATATGAGCGCATAACAAATTCTTCAGTGTTAAATCAACAGGCTCCTGAGTGGAGCAGCGGTCTAAGGCACTGCTGTATCACAACCAGCTGTGATTGGGAGTCCCACAGGGCGGCACACAATTGGCCCAGCATCGTCCGGGTTTGGCCGGTGTAGACCGTCATTGTAATTAAGAATTTGTTCTTAACTGACTTGCCTAGTTCATGAACCCTAACAGTGTTACATTTAAAATGGGCCAGTGTCTATACGGTCCAAACTTTTGAGTGTTAAATTAACACTGTACTCAGTGCTGATGCTGTTACACTTTGTAAGTGTTAGGGCATTAACACTTTCAGTGTTCTACAATAACACCTCATATAGTAGTTTTAACACCAGGAAGTGTTTATTGTTTACCCCAATGGAGTTCTACAATAACACCTCATATAGTAGTTTTAACACCAGGAAGTGTTTATTGTTTACCCCAATTGAGTTCTACAATAACACCTCATGTAGTAGTTTTAACACCAGGAAGTGTTTATTGTTTACCCCAAACCTCATATAGTAGTTTTAAACACTACATCAAGAGGTCCGTATTTCTTGACAAGGTCAATGTTGAGTTAAGGACATTACAAACTACACTCACAAGTCTTTATTGCTACTGTCGCGCCCTGGTCGAAGTATTTTGTGTTTATCTTCATTTATTTGGTCAGGCCAGGGTGTGGCATGGGTTTTTGTATGTGGTGTGTATGTATTGGGATTGTAGCTTAGTGGGGTTTTCTAGGAAAGTCTATGGCTGTCTGAAGTGGTTCTCAATCAGAGGCAGGTGTTTATCGTTGTCTCTGATTGGGAACCATATTTAGGCAGCCATATTCTTTGAGTTTGTCGTGGGTGATTGTCCTTAGTGTCCTTGTTCCTGTCTCTGTGTTAGTTTACACAAGTATAGGCTGTTTTGGTTTTCATTACTTTCTTTGTTTTGTAGTGTTTATAATTGATTCGTGTTTTACGTTTGTTTATTAAACATGGATCGCAATCTACACGCTGCATTTTAGTCCGACTCTCCTTCACCACAAGAGAACCGTTACAGCTACATGCTCTTATGTAAACATTTAAGACATCAGAACCAGCAGCAGACATTATAACATGTAAATTAGCGCAAGCATAGACCAGTTAAAGTGATATAACACTGCCTCTCACGGGTGGCCAAAAATAACAATTTGAAAGCCATGCCCCCAATAAGGCACACCTCGAGTATAATTTCCCGGTGTGCATTGCCTTTTCCAGTGAATTGTAGAGTTATCCCTGATCTGTATGTGTTAGTGATAGTGATAGAGACATGAATGTTGAATTTGCTAATATTTAGTCCTGTGGACTTCACCAAGAGAGTTCCTAATGTAGGCAAATGTTATCAATAAAATGTAACCGTTAATGATAATACATCACACCTGCTGGCAAAACTATGTGGAGATATGGGATCAGTGGCAATTTTAGCATGCATATCTTGGTGCTCCCCCCCCCCCCAAAAAAAAATGTGGGATGCATGCCAGCACAGCCTCTACACCACACAACACTAAACAATACATGAATTGCACTATAACAGTGACCAACGGTGCCCACAAACGGTTAGGGCCAACACCTTACCACTGTTACACCTGGTTATCAGCAGAGTCCCAACACCTTACCACTGTTACACCTGGTTATCAGCAGAGTCCCAACAGCAGAGTCCCAACACCTTACCACTGTTACACCTGGCTATCAGCAGAGTCCCAACACCTTACCACTGCTACACCTGGTTATCAGCAGAGTCCCAACACCTTACCACTGTTACACCTGGCTATCAGCAGAGTCCCAACAGCAGAGTCCCAACACCTTACCACTGTTACACCTGGTTATCAGCAGAGTCCCAACACCTTACCACTGTTACACCTGGTTATCAGCAGAGTCCCAACACCTTACCACTGCTACACCTGGCTATCAGCAGAGTCCCAACACCTTACCACTGTTACACCTGGTTATCAGCAGAGTCCCAACACCTTACCACTGTTACACCTGGCTATCAGCAGAGTCCCAACACCTTACCACTGTTACACCTGGTTATCAGCAGAGTCCCAACACCTTACCACTGCTACACCTGTCTATCAGCAGAGTCCCAACACCTTACCACTGTTACACCTGGTTATCAGCAGAGTCCCAACACCTTACCACTGTTACACCTGGTTATCAGCAGAGTCCCAACACCTTACCACTGTTACACCTGGTTATCAGCAGAGTCCCAACACCTTACCACTGTTACACCTGGTTATCAGCAGAGTCCCAACAGCAGAGTCCCAACACCTTACCACTGTTACACCTGGTTATCAGCAGAGTCCCAACAGCAGAGTCCCAACACCTTACCACTGTTACACCTGGTTATCAACAGAGTCCCAACACCTTACCACTGTTACACCTGGCTATCAGCAGAGTCCCAACAGCAGAGTCCCAACACCTTACCACTGTTACACCTGGTTATCAACAGAGTCCCAACACCTTACCACTGTTACACCTGGTTATCAGCAGAGTCCCAACACCTTACCACTGTTACACCTGGTTATCAGCAGAGTCCCAACACCTTACCACTGTTACACCTGGTTATCAGCAGAGTCCCAACAGCAGAGTCCCAACACCTTACCACTGTTACACCTGGCTATCAGCAGAGTCCCAACAGCAGAGTCCCAACACCTTACCACTGTTACACCTGGTTATCAACAGAGTCCCAACACCTTACCACTGTTACACCTGGTTATCAGCAGAGTCCCAACACCTTACCACTGTTACACCTGGTTATCAGCAGAGTCCCAACACCTTACCACTGTTACACCTGGTTATCAGCAGAGTCCCAACACCTTACCACTGTTACACCTGGTTATCAGCAGACTCCCAACACCTTACCACTGTTACACCTGGTTATCAGCAGAGTCCCAACACCTTACCACTGTTACACCTGGTTATCAGCAGAGTCCCAACACCTTACCACTGTTATACCTGGTTATCAGCAGAGTCCCAACACCTTACCACTGTTACACCTGGTTATCAGCAGAGTCCCAACACCTTACCACTGTTATACCTGGTTATCAGCAGAGTCCCAACACCTTACCACTGTTACACCTGGTTATCAGCAGAGTCCCAACACCTTACCACTGTTACACCTGGCTATCAGCAGAGTCCCAACACCTTACCACTGTTACACCTGGTTATCAGCAGAGTCCCAACACCTTACCACTGCTACACCTGGCTATCAGCAGAGTCCCAACAGCAGAGTCCCAACACCTTACCACTGTTACACCTGGTTATCAGCAGAGTCCCAACACCTTACCACTGTTACACCTGGTTATCAGCAGAGTCCCAACACCTTACCACTGTTATACCTGGTTATCAGCAGAGTCCCAACACCTTACCACTGCTATACCTGGTTATCAGCAGAGTCCCAACACCTTACCACTGCTATACCTGGTTATCAGCAGACTCCCAACACCTTACCACTGTGACACCTGGTTATCAGCAGAGTCCCAACACCTTACCACTGTTACACCTGGTTATCAGCAGAGTCCCAACACCTTACCACTGTTACACCTGGTTATCAGCAGAGTCCCAACACCTTACCACTGTTACACCTGGCTATCAGCAGAGTCCCAACACCTTACCACTGTTACACCTGGTTATCAGCAGAGTCCCAACACCTTACCACTGTTACACCTGGTTATCAACAGAGTCCCAACAGCAGAGTCCCAACACCTTACCACTGTTATACCTGGTTATCAGCAGAGTCCCAACACCTTACCACTGTTACACCTGGCTATCAACAGAGTCCCAACAGCAGAGTCCCAACACCTTACCACTGTTACACCTGGTTATCAGCAGAGTCCCAACACCTTACCACTGTTACACCTGGTTATCAGCAGAGTCCCAACACCTTACCACTGTTACACCTGGTTATCAGCAGGTGACTGAGCCCCCAGGCCCCAGGTGACTGAGCCCCCAGGTGACTGAGCCCCCAGGTGACTATGCCCCAGGTGACTGAGCCCCCAGGTGACTCTGCCCCCAGGCGACTGAGCCCCAGGTGACTGAGCCCCCAGGTGACTGAGCCCCAGATGACTAGGCCCCAGGTGACTGGGCCCCAGGTGACTGAGCCCCCAGGCCCCAGGTGACTGAGCCCCCAGGTGACTGAGCCCCCAGGTGACTATGCCCCAGGTGACTGAGCCCCCAGGTGACTAGGCCCCAGGTGACTGGGCCCCAGGTGACTATGCCCCAGGTGACTGAGCCCCCAGGTGACTAGGCCCCAGGTGACTGGGCCCCAGGGGACTGGGCCCCAGGTGACTGAGCCCCCAGGCCCCAGGTGACTGAGCCCCAGGTGACTGAGCCCCAGGTTACTGAGCCTGGGAATTGATGGGAAATGGTGTAAATATATCACTAGCCACTTTAAACAATGCTACCTTATATAATGTTACTTACCCTACATTATTCATCTCATATGCATACGTATATACTGTACTCTATATCATCTACTGCATCTTTATGTAATACATGTATCACTAGCCACTTTAACTATGCCACTTTGTTTACATACTCATCTCATATGTATATACTGTACTCGATACCATCTACTGTATGCTGCTCTGTACCATCACTCATTCATATATCTTTATGTACATATTTGTTATGTTACTACTACTACTGCTACTACTACTACAGTACTACTACTACTGTTACTACTGCTACTAATACTACTACTGTTACTACTGCTACTAATACTACTACTGTTACTACAGCTACTAATACTACTACTGTTACTACTGCTACTACTACTACTGTTACTACTGGTACTACTACTACTACTGTTACTACTGGTACTACTACTACTGGTACTACTGGTACTACTACTACTACTGTTACTACTGCTACTAATACTACTGTTACTACTGCTACTAATACTACTGTTACTACTGCTACTAATACTACTGTTACTACTGCTACTAATACTACTGTTACTACTGCTACTAAACAGCCACCATTGAGTGGCTGCTGCCAACACACTGTCATTGACACTGACCCAACTCCAGCCACTTTAATAATGGGAATTGATGGGAAATTATGTAAATATATCACTAGCCACTTTAAACAATGCTACCTTATATAATGTTACTTACCCTACATTATTCATCTCATATGCATACGTATATACTGTACTCTACATCATCGACTGCATCCTTATGTAATACATGTATCACTAGCCACTTTAACTATGCCACTTTGTTTACTTTGTCTACATACTCATCTCATATGTATATACTGTACTCGATACCATCAAATCAAATCAAATCAAATCAAATTTATTTATATAGCCCTTCGTACATCAGCTGATATCTCAAAGTGCTGTACAGAAACCCAGCCTAAAACCCCAAACAGCAAACAATGCAGGTGTAAAAGCACGGTGGCTAGGAAAAACTCCCTAGAAAGGCCAAAACCTAGGAAGAAACCTAGAGAGGAACCAGGCTATGTGGGGTGGCCAGTCCTCTTCTGGCTGTGCCGGGTAGAGATTATAGCAGAACAT